>NW_027225589.1:2145700-2304200 GCF_038994185.2 Dermacentor albipictus
GCGCTGTCGCATTCTTCGCCCATAAACTTGGGTAAATTAAATAAAAGAAGACAAAAGGTTCACATAAAAAATGCGAACACACACATTCACATAAAAATGCGAACATTAATGATTATGTCAAAACGCTATTTCTTAATACAGCGCATTTAACGAGCCATGTGCTTCACTGCCGCACTTCATCATCATTTTCGCTCGGTGCAAATGTTCATGTTCAAGCACGCCAACTTCTCCTAATTAGAACTACAGGATCGATGTCTGCACACAACCTTCTCATTCTCGGTCATGTCGCTTGTGGACACAGTTACGAAATCTATAGGACGGAATCGCACAAGCTGCACGACGAGAACGAGGCGTTTTTGATGCTGCTCTTGCTTCACGTTTGTTCTATTGTGCGAGATTCGAGGTTTAATTACAGCAGGTGATTCGCCGATCGTATTGACGAGTTTGACAAATAATTGAGCAAAGCAATACGTTGCCCAATTAAGTATCAATACCTTTATTTGTACAAACAGTCAAATCAACTTAATTTTTCTAGCAAATGTCTGAAACTTCACGAGGTTCTGAAGCTACATGGCCCCGGAACTCTTGACTTTACCACGAGCCATTCTATATACATACATACATACATACATACATACATACATACATACATACATACATACATACATACATACATACATACATACATACATACATACATACATACATACGTACGTACGTACGTACGTACGTACGTACGTATGTATGTATGTATGTATGTATACATACGTACGTACGTACGTACGTACGTATGTATGTATGTATGTATGTATGTATGTATGTATGTATGTATGTATGTGTGTGTGTGTATGTATGTATGTATGTATGTATGTATGTATGTATGTATGTATGTATGTATGTATGTATGTATGTATGTATGTATGTATGTATGTGTGTGTGTGTGTGGCCTAGGCTGGGCCTAGGCCTCCCACGTGGGGAGGCCTCCCACATAATTGTGTGTAGAATATTTCTAGTCTTCCTGATATATACGAAGCAAAGAGTATGCATAAAGTACGAATAACTCATACAAATATAGTGCTTATTCAGTGTGTGGTGAATTGTTCCTGCTGTTTTTTTTATTTACAAGGCATCTCTACTCCTGTTTAGTGCGCGTGTGAAAATTGGCGCTTCGCAGAAATGGAAAAAGAACTACATTCTCTTCTAGTAGAAATTTGATGTTATAAATAAGTGCGCGTGACTTTCAATCCAATTTTTATTAATAAAGGTCGAATCAAATTTAAGTCCGAATGCTACATGCAACACTTTTCCTTTCAGGAGGGCACGTGCCACGAATAGCCAGA
Organism: Dermacentor albipictus; assembly: GCF_038994185.2. Classification (NCBI taxonomy): domain Eukaryota; kingdom Metazoa; phylum Arthropoda; class Arachnida; order Ixodida; family Ixodidae; genus Dermacentor; species Dermacentor albipictus. Next base: position 2,147,041 of record NW_027225589.1, read on the forward strand.
CCCTGAATCTACAGGAATGCGCAATCATTTCCCCTCCTTCCCTTTAAATACAATAGCTCGGAAAAGTTCATACATTATATGTTTTTCTTTATTGTCCCTGATTTCCGGCTGCTCGCGTGAGATCCAGTAATAGTAATAAACACATTCCGGCAGGACCCTTCTCATGATGAATGTCGACGTTAAAGCAGTTGGTACTGAAGCAATGTAATGATACGCAGTAATTGCCAATGCCGAAATGTATCATATACCAGGCGTGCACAGATGCTAGGCTCCCATCTCACGCATCCCACGGAACAAGCTGCGCCACCAAGCACGCCACTGCAAAACTTTGCATGGGGCACTTGTGTAATTTTATAATCGAACAGTGTGCATTGCACATGTCGCAGCAAGTTTTCGCTCCGAAAAGGCGAAATTGTAATTTTTTTTTGTCGTTAAGAGCGACTCACACCCAGTAACGTAAAATTGGCTTCACTGAGGAGGAACATGCCGGGTGAAACACGTTGGTGAGACAGCTGTTTTTGAACCTTGTTCTCTGATCACATCCGCACTCATTAAAGTATGGCGAGGTGTCACCGGTAGTCTGAGTAGGACCAATTTTCGCCCAAGTGTAGACCAGAGGAAAGTGGCCTGGAGGTTAACTGATGAGTGGCGCATACCGAGTGCCACATCACCAGGCACCCAATTTGATTCCTACTGTTGTTTTCGAACCGAGTTTCCTCCACCGGACGCGCTAGCCACTACAGACACTACACTACAGCTGGAGGGAAAAAGGTTAGAGACATAGCTATTCGACAGGCACACAGCGAGACAGTACCCTGAAAGCGTGCGAAGTACCTTAAGAATGTTAATGAAAATAACATGCGCAAGGATAATGCCTTAAAGAATTTCAAATGACCCGTAGCTGTTTGAGTTACTGGCCATGAGGCAACAGGAGACGACGCGAACATCGCCGCGTCACCTGCTGCTGTTAGCTATCTGCGTCACGAGGATGAAGGTGATGTATGACACCAACCGAGTAAAGGATGTTGGTCAAAAGTGTGCGCACAGAGAAGTACGAAATGCACGTCTGAATACACCTCATCGTTGGTACACCTCGTGTGACAATGACACAACCATTACGGAAAAATAGTCGAGAGTATAGGCACATTCCTAATGGCATACACCACTAGCGCCTGTCCCATTCGTGTCCCTTCCTGCATTTGTGCAAACTAGGTGCTAAAACAGTATTGAGCACATATCTAGTCGCACCTAACCAATGACCAATGGCGTTCAGGCACACGCCCACTTCGCAAGTTGTGTGCAAGGCAGACAGCACTCAGTGAGTCACCTATTCGGGTACATGCCACGAGAGTTGCTGACGCTGAGGTAACATTTTTCGCTCACGCTAACGACAATCCTTTCTACCGGGCTCTCGTTCCATCATGCCTCACGAAACGTCAATTAGGTCGGTGTGCAAAAAAAAACAGAACACGAACTGCGTGAACGTCTGCGCTTACCAAGAATGAGTGTCTCTTTTACCTTTGTTTATCTAGTCGGCGGCTTCACATTAAGACCCCCACTGGTTTGATATCCATGAAGGTAACAGAACTAATCGTTAAAGGGGCGTTTTGAAGCGTTTTTCCTTCGTCGTCTCGGGCAGTTTCATCACCTGCTTGAACGGCGCTTGACAACAACCGCGTAAAACAATTTCGCGCGTATTCGTGGTGCTTCTTTTACGCTTGGAAAAACAGTTTTATGTGACAAGTATTCTGCAACAGAAAGTTGTATCGGGATTTTTTCATGTTGTTCTACAATTTTCCCGTTGACACTTTTTACTTAATTACGATATTTGTAAAGTTGAACAATTAATCAGGGATAATTATGTACATAAACGGAATTCAAGAAAATATTCTGAGCATCTGCAAACAACGGCAAACGCGATTACAATGGATTACGTTGGTTTTGCCCAGCTACGTGGCATTTGCATATTTTTAAAATCTTTGTGCATGATAGTCGCGACGTCCTGTATTTATTTATTTATTTATTTATTTATTTATTTATTCATTCATTCATTCATTCACTCATTCATTCATTCATTCATTCATTACATTGCGACAGGTAAATGAGATTTTGCGATAGTACAGAAAGCGTAGGGAGGATGCCATGAGGTCTGATATTTCTTCATGACCGTCCACGCTACTGCTTTCTCTCTGATATTGTACGGTATCGGGTGCAATTCCCGTTTCATAGACCGCAGTGATTGATGTTCTATATTCGGACTGGGTGGCTGCCTGAGCTATTTGCTATATCGGTGGGCACTGGGGATATCAAGACGACGCATTGTTCTGTACGATGAACTTAAGTGCTTTACGCATGGCACCTTATGGCTATACCTCCTCTTGACCTAGCCCGTCATGCTGTCTTATTATCGTGATTGAATTGCTGAGCACTTACATCTACAGACTTCGGCAGCCTCGGCCTAGAGGTCTGTCGAAAGGCTTGTACGAATCTACTTTTTTCGGTAGCGAATTTTCACCAATTTCCCAATAACAATATTTCGTTAGCATTATAATAATGATTTATGTTTTTTTTATTTACATTACGCACATGGACACACACACACGCACACACACACACACACACACACACACACACACACATATATATATATATATATATATATGTAAAGCCACATTTCTTTGTTTGCTTCGTTCAGTAAGATAGTGTCAAAGCATTCACCTTCCCGCCATGACATCAGCGTGGAATTTAAACAACCTTCAATGGAGTCGCTTTCACCATTATTTTATAATTCACTTTTAAGTATATAATTATTTAGGCAACATTCTGCGACATTTCTTAGGGAATCGGCTCGACACTTGTAAGGATCGATAATTCCTTTTGAGGCTCCCACCAGAGGTTTTGCAGACTCTGAGGTCGTGACTTATACCCTAACTGATATCATAGGTGAAATTTCGCAGTGCCTTTTAAGAGATTTCAGCATTATCATTTTTAGCTCACATTTTCGTTACTACCGTCTAGGGCTCTTTGCACCTACGATCATTGTTGGCTACTGTATAATACTTGGCGTTGTCGATGCAAAGTCGCTGTTGCCATTGGCGTTATCCATGCTTTGGACATCATTTTCTACCAGTAATCTCATTCTCAGTGCTTTCTCTATTGTTTGTTGTTGCTCTGGTTGTTGCTATTGACGTTGCCGCCTTATGTATCATGTTTAACACTTATCATCATTGTAATATACAGCTCCTTCGTATCAGCAACCTGGTCTTCGCGATCACGGGAAAAAAATATTGCGCAAGGACGCACCGCTGGCTTGTCAGAAGCCATTCCTGTCCGCTACAGATGCATAATCCACGTTTACTACAGCTTTTACGCCAAAATACAAGCACATGTAGATGCCGCTATACTGTCAATCTGTGTGTAACGCAAAACACTTCAATAACTTTCCACCTCTGTTATTGCGCAATTACTCCATGATTAGCGCACTCCATTCACAAATGCACATTGCTTCACCGACATGGTCTAAAATCTGAGTGTGGGTGGTTCCAGAGAACATTAACAAAGTGCTGTACACACTGATTTCATCGCCAGCGCAATACGTTTATTTATTTATTTTTATTCTGGTGCACACTATCATCTAGGAAATTTATTCCCCTTCATCCCGTCCACTGCTGAATAGCAAAGACGGCCAAATACGGTCGCTCAATCCTGCATTTTTCAAAAATAGACATCCTCTTTCTCTCTCTGTCATTCCCACTGCTCGTAGAAGCAATGGCTGCGCTCGATATGACGAAGTGGCCGCACGACCAAAAATGATTGGAAAAGGCAAGAGGATGGGGCGCAAAAAGAATCGATATTCGATCATTAAAACCCTCTCGTTATAAAACAAATTGAAGGTAATAGCGAGAAATGCCTTCAACAAACATCTTTTGAATGCCAAATATTGTTCAAAAACACTCCATCATGTATTGCCAATCTCCTTGCTTTGAAGCTTGCTGGCCCATAACAGAACCTTTTTCCTCATCGCATATGAACAGAGCGTCGCCCGATGTTCAACCTGACATTGTCAACAACCATCTTCTCCACAACCTCACATAACTATGCTTTCACCATTATGAACTTGGAGGTTACCAGTGGGAGGAGTAATATTGTTCTCAACATTCATATCTACCCAACTTCCAACTATCTGTTTTATTTTTCTGACCTTCATTTACTAGACAGAGGTAATTAACTCTGCCCCCATAGGGAAGTGGTACTAACTCGAAGGATTTACGTATTCCGCGTCCAAGTGAAAATAACAAGGGGTGTGACTTTGGATCCCGTACCGCAACAAAATCAATAATATTGTTTATATATAAACCTTCCCACGCAAGGATTTGGACAGAATTTGGACACAGGTCCAACAGAATTTGAATTTCATGCTGACGTCAATAACAGTTTTGCTTTTCGCTAGGATTGAAAACGTGTACGAGTAGCAAAGAGGCCTGAACACCTAGAACAAATCATTGTACCGACGTAGGCGAAAGGCACAAGTAAGCAGGTGTACAACTTTGAACAATTTTTATATCACTACCATTTACGAAGCGAGAAATTCTGTTTTACGATTCGAAATCTTTTGTGGTGTTGTACGCGTCTTTGTGAGTTTAACGCTCTCATGACTCAAAAAACAAAATTTTATTAGATACATGTAGACAGCATGCACTTTGAAAATGAGGCCCTTGATCTGCACGCGGTCTTTCAAAATGTGTATAGCTGTGCGCTTGAAATTACGCTAGCATCCCTTATCTTGTGTTCCTATCTGGCAACCGAGTTTTTACATAATTTGGATTTTCAAATATTTCATAATAGTTGATGTCCCATATTTGAATTCGCAGATTGAGCTACTAGAAATCTTGATGATTTTACATGAATCAGCTGCTAATGAAAAAAAATTGTAGCTTGTCTTCTGCATGCATTTGTTGTTTTGAGATCAGCAGTCTGAATTACCCTCGAGTATTTCCCTTGAATGCAACATTCGCCAAAATGTTACTTTCAGAAAAATGTGTCATTCCAATCCAAACTGATATTTACCGAGTAATATAAACATCTTTTGAAAGTTTCTGTTTAGCACTGTACACGTAATGTGACGTCACATACTTCAGGCCCTTGTAAAGAGTCAAGATGGCGTCTAAATTCGTTCATCTTGCCTCGGCGTACCTCGTGCATGGCACTCGAAAAATAAGATTGGCCATTGTGCCGAAATAGCCAGGATAGGACCCCTGTAAGAGCAAAAAGCTACAAAGTGCAGCGCTTTCCACCACCTTACGGATAAAACTTAAAATTCGATGTTGAGGCGCATGACGCATGTACATACTCAGGTGCTTCGACGTTGGCACAGCTTCCAGGAAGCAAATAATAGTCAGAATTCTTCGATCGGTAGTGAACTGGAAATGAAATCCTAACAGCTAGAGTCTTGTTTACTGAAGCCCTCAGCTTGAGGGAAACGTAAATAATCGATCTAAGACACTAGAACAATGCTCACGACTGCATTCTCATCGAAGAAGCAAGCATCTATCTCAGTCAATGTGCATTTTTGAATACTCCGAATGACGTCTAACGACCCGACAATTTAATATCCAATATCATCCTCGGAAGGCTTTGCATGCCAACCGAGGATGATAGAAAACTGAACTCTAACAGAAGTTGAATTCTCTATTCTTTCTTTCAACACCCCTTCCCTCGATGTCGAGTAGGACGTCAGAACATAGAAGCAGGCCGACTGCTCAGATTTATATATTTGATCATATCTCTGAACGCTAACAATAAGAGAGTACATTCCGCAAATTCACAGCGCGGATTGGTACACGCAGAGGGTCCAAGCGATTACACATATAAATATTTCATAAGAACGAAATGCTCTCGAATGCAACATCCAAAACTATTAGGCATAATCCCAAATAATCCGATTACACAGTCTTTCTTCAATAGATGTATAACTCTTCAGAAATGTTTAACGACCACAGTAAAGAACCAAAGGTCGAGTGAAAGAAGACACGTTGTTCGTACGTACAGTTATTTGCTATATCTGGAGATCCAAGCATGAGCATGACTCTTCACTTTTAGTAATGATGGTCAAATTTGTATTTACCACTAGGACAAACCAAAATTCCTAATGAATGTCTAAGAAATTACTATAAAGCAGTGGGAGGCGACATACAAATAATAAGAGGACACCTACGCAAATTGTGTGCAGTTGTGAATGCGAAATCTTTATTGTACAATTCAACGCCACTGAGTGGTCTTTCGAGATGGGAACTCCTAGCGGGACTGCGAACGGGCTGGCACGCTTGACCCTTTTAGCCCAGTGCGTAAGACACTCACCTTCTGAGCTCCTTGGTTCAACACTCATCTGGAGCGCTTGTTTAACAAAAAGAAAAGGATATTCCGCCGAGCCACAGTGGCGACGACACCCGAGCGGGGGCAAAAACCGCCATTACGCAGGCAAAATAGGCGTTCCCCCTACGCTTAAAGGTAATGCTCGGCAACAAATTATTGAGGACCTTAATAGAGGCAGTGTGAGAGTGGAGTTCATGATCAATACGAAGAGGACAGACAATGATCAATTCCCTGGCAAGAGAACGAGAATTCAGGATCGCCATTCAGCCTCTAGAGTCTGTGAAGGACTGCGTTTTTCTCGGTCAATAATTCAGTGGACTCTGATCATGAGAAGGAAATTTACAGAAGAATAAGGATGGGTTGGTGCGCACACGGCAGACACTGTCAGATTCTGAAACGAAGCTTACCATTCTCATTGAAAAGAAATGTGTACTATCAGTGCATTCTACATCTGCCATAATGTGGGCGAGAAACTTATAGATTGACAAAGAAGCTTGAAAACACATTAAGGGCCCCAGAAAGATCGATAGAAAGAAGAATGTCTGGCGGAACGTTAGGAGATAGGAAGAGAGTGGTATGGATCTGAGAGCAAACAGGGATAGCGGACATTCTAATTGACATTAAACGAAAAAATGGAACTCGGTCGGCCATGTGATGTGTAGGCTAGAGAATCGGTGGCCCATTAGGGATATAGAATGGGTGCCAAGAGAAGGGAAGCTCATTCGAGGACGGTAGAATACTAGTTGAGGCAATGATATTGGGAAATTCGAGGGCGCAATTTTTTTTATGGTACTCTCAAGGCCCGAAGGCCTTACAGAGGGGCGTGGGAAAACGGGAAGCATAACAATGAGGAGGAGGAGGAGGAGGAGGAATGAACGTTTATTTTAAGAAACAGCGAGAAAGTGTCCTTTCTTCGCCCTAGGTGGGCGGCTCTCTCAGGCCAGAAAGCCGTTGGCTAATGCTGCAGCCCGGGCCCGGTCCACCAGACTTCGCTGATCGTCCAGGCTCTGTGCCTTTAACATTGCCTCCCACGTTTCTTCGATCGCTTGTAGCGGTTCTGAGGCATCATCATCACTGTTTTTCTCGCGGTGTGGGCACACCAACACCATGTGTGGGAGCGTGTCTGGAACGTCACAATACCGGCATAGGTATGAGAATTTGGTGGGGTGCATTCTGTGCATGATAATTCCGTGTACATACGTATTTGTTTGTAGTCTGCGGAGGGCGGTGGCTTCTTCCTTGCTTAATTTTGGGTCAGGTGGAGGATATTGTCTTCTTTCCAGTCGGTAATGTTGCAATATTACGGCGTAGTTGATGGGAATGTCCTCCACCCTCGTCGCTTTCCGAAGACCATGCGGCAGGAAATCCCGGCTGGTATGCTCTCGGGCAGCAGCATGTGCTGCTTCGTTTCCTGCCAGGTGTTCGTGGCCTGGGGTCCATGCGACGTAGGTGTCGGGTAGTTCTTGGCGTCTTGTTATTTCTTTTAGAATCTTCACTGCTGCGGCAGAAATTCGGCCTTTTCGTAGGTTTCTACATGCCGTTTGCGAGTCGCTCAAGATGATTTCTGTATCTTTGCATGTGGCGATGCCGAGGACGATGGCCACTTCCTCCGCCGTTTCTGGATTTCTGGCCGGTATGGTGGCAGCGATTAGCTCCTTCCCTTGATTGTTGGTCACGGTAATTGCGTAAGCTCTTCTACCTGGGTATTTTGCCGCATCTGTATATCTCGTGTTCGGGTTCTTTGAGTATTTCTTGCTCAGCGCTCTCACTCTTGCTTGTCTTCTGTCTTTGTGGTATGTTGCATGCATGTTTCGAGGTATTGGAGCGACTGAGATAGAGTCACGAAGAAGTGGCGGCAATCGGGCTTTCGCGTCTGAGTCTGCTATGAAGTTTTCGCTGTATGCGAGCTTGCGAAGTACTGCTCTGCCTGTTTGAGTCAGCTTAAGGCGTTCCAGCTGGCTGGCTCTGTGCGCTTCGCTCATTTCTTCCCAGGTGTTATGGAGGCCAAGTTTGAGGAGTGTCGTTGTTGAGGTCGTACTGGGGAGTCCTAGTGCGCTCTTGATTGCTTTTCTGATGATGATGTTGAGTTTTTCAATTTCAGCTTTCTTGAGGAGTAGATACGGGGTGCCATATGTGATCCGGCTTATAAGGAGTGCTTGGATTAATTGGACGGTTTCTTGCTCTTTAAGTCCTCTTCTTTGGGTGGTTATACGCCGAATGAGATGGGTTACTTGTGTTAGGGTCTTTTGAAGCTTCGGGTCTTTTGTAGCTGCCCCAGAACCGTCTTTATGTATTGTGAGGCCAAGGACGCGGAGGGAGCCAACTTGAGGGATATCGATTCCATTGAGTCCGACGTTGGGATCTGGAGCGACGTAGCCTGGTGGTCTTCCCCGGGTCCTTGCCTTGAGTATAAGTAGCTCCGATTTTTCGGGGGCGCACTGGAGACCGCATTTTGAGAGGTACTGTTCTATCTGATCGATTGCCTCTTGGAGGGTAGTTTGCTGTTGGCCGGTTGTGGACGCTTTTGTCCATAACGTTATATCGTCGGCATATATTGCATGGCTTAAATCTTCGATGCCATCGAGTTGTTGTGGGAGCTTAATCAGTGCGAGATTGAACAGCAAAGGTGAAATGACTGACCCTTGTGGAGTTCCTTTGTTGGGCATTTCGAACTTGTCGCTTCGGATGTTGCCTATACCCACCGTAGCCGTGCGATCTTTGAGAAAGTCGTGTACGTATTGGTAGGTCCGGATTCCGCAGTTTGTATCTTGGAGGTTTTGGAGGATTGCTTCATGCTTCACATTATCGAAGGCTCCTTTTACGTCTATTGTCAAAATAGAGAACTTTTTGTGGCGTTCTAGGTGGTCCAAGAGGTCTTCCTTGAGCTGTAGTAGTATATCTTGTGCTGAGAGGAGCTGTCGGAAGCCAAACATTGTGTCGGGCATGAGTCCCGAGTCTTCGAGGTATGTGGTGAGGCGATTGTGAACCATGTGTTCGAGCAGCTTTCCAGCGCAGGAAGTAAGGGAGATGGGCCTTAGGTTGCTGATTTGTAGTGGCTTGTTGTGTTTTGGGATCATAATTACATTTGCGTGCTTCCATTCTGCTGGGAGCACACCTTTTTCCCAGCAGTTATTCATGTAGTCGAGGAGTCCATTTAGGGCCTTGTCTGGGAGGTTTCGTAGTATATTGTTGGTCACCTTGTCATTTCCTGGCGATGTGTTACGGGTCAATTTGGCAAGGGCGGCATGGAGTTCAGGAAGCGTGAAAGGGCTGTCGAGGGTGAGATTTGGTTCGCCTTTGTACGGTCGGGGATCGGTAACCTTGGGGGCATTGTCTCCGACAAGTTTACGCTTGATTTCTTCCAGGATTTGTTTGTCTGTTCCTGGATGGGAGTTAATGATTTTCTTGAGGTCATGTCTTTGCTGGGTCTTGGTTCTGGTGGTAGCTAGAAGAGCTCACAGTATATGCCAGGTCTTCTTCGTGCTTAGTGTGCCTTGAAGTTGGTCGCACAGTTTATGCCAATTCTGCCTGTTGAGTTGATCTCCGTATTCTTCCGCTTGCTTTGTTATGTGAGCGATCCGTCTCTGCAGTTTGCGGTTAAGTTTCATCTTTTTCCACCGCCTCAGTAGTCCTCTTCTGGCATCCCAAAGATGTAGGAGGTGAGAGTCTACGGCCGGCGTGTCCATCGTGAGTTGGATGACTTTAGTGTGCTTCTCCGCCGCCTTGACCACTTCGGTTAGCCACTCTTCAATGTTTTCGATGTTTTCTTCTATGTCATGTTCTCGGAAGGCCTTCCAATCCGTCAGCTTCGCCGTTCCTGTTCTACTCGGCTTCTTATGGTGCAGGATTTCAAGCTGAAGGATGTGGTGGTCGCTGCCGAGATTTTCTTCCAGTCGGGTCCATTCCGCCTTGGATATTCCTACTGTAAAGGTGAGGTCGGGATTTGTATCCCTGGACACACTGTTGCCTATTCGAGTCGGTAGTTTAGGATCATTCCAGAGGGTGAGGTGATTTTGTTGCGCCGAATCGTGCACTCGCGCTCCTTTCTTGGTCGTGTGCTGGTAACCCCATGCTGTGTGGGGGGCATTAAAATCCCCCATTATTACGAGTTTATGTCCTTTAGATAGTTTTCTGGCTTGCGTGATGATGTTTACAAAGTCGGATAACGGATCCCTGGGTGGGCTATATATGCATAGTACGAATAGTCTTTGGTGTGTCTTCTTCTCAGGTAGCACTTCCACTAGGGTGTGTTCCACGGTTGTTCCCTGAATTGCGTGATCCTGCGTGGTGAGATTTTTCTTCGTCAGGATGGCTGTTCTCTGAGATCCGGTGTGTGTATCATATCCCTGTATGCGCAGATTGGTGTAATAGGTTTCTTGGATAGCGATGATATCTGGTTGTTCCAGTTTGATCAGTTCTTGGAGGTTTGTTCTTTTGGTTCGAATAGAGCGACAGTTCCATTGCCACAGCTTTATTGGGAGTTGTGGTAATCTCTTCTTAGTATTACTCGCCATCTTGTTCGATATCGTTCTCTTCGCCCCGGGCCATGGATTCCGGTCTGGCTGCATTGTGGAGGTCTTTACGGGCTTTCTTGCGAGCCGTGTCGGTGTTGTTGAGTAGCTTTTCTACTGTGGCTTTCGTTACGTGGTTCTGCTTTGCATAGGACATGAAGTTGCTGAGGTCTTCGAGGGTAGCATGGATAGGGGCTAGCTGAGCGGTGATGTGTTCCAGGAGCTGTTGTGTTATCTCCTTGGCAAAAGTGGCCATGGCCTCCTGTATCTGCTTCCTTACCTCCATTGTTACGATTTCCTTGATTCTTTCTTCCGTAAGGGGTGGTGGGATGTTTGGCATTCCTTGAGGTTTCGAGGCTTGATTGGCGGTGTTTTGTTCTTTGCACCTTTGTATGAGCTTGTCAATGAGGACTTGCTGATTTTGGAGTTGTGCTCGCAGGTCTCGTTCGGTTTCCGTGGGTTCTTGTGCTCGTGTGTTTCCTCCTGCAGCGTCTGCATACGTGACACGCTTTTGTGGGTTGCGTGTACGGGATCCAGATCGTGATCTTGACCGGGGTCCATCGTTTGCTTGACCACTTGATGATTTGGAGTCACTTCTGGATCTGTGTGGACTCCGTAGTGAGGTACTGCTCGATTCGGATAGTGCCGGAAAGTCTGAGTCTGAATTTGAGTTCCATCTGCGTTGCTGCTCTTGGATCTTGTTTTCCCATTGCAGTCTGATCTTGTACGGTGGTGGATTTGGCTTCAGTTTATGTCGGCACCCCTTCCCTGCTGTCTCATGGGGTTGTTGACAGATTTTACAGCTGGGTTGGCAGTCATGTTCTTCCGGTTGATTTTCCATCCCGCACATGTAGCAGAAGTTGATAAGTGGTTTCGGGCAGATATCCTGCCGGTGCCCTAGTTCTCCGCAGGTTCTGCAGTACTGCACAGATTTCCTGTATGGTTTGCAGCGGTAGTCACAGCATTTATATATGATGTTGTATGGGACGTGCGGTCCGTCGAAGTAGATGAGTGCTGTTGACGATCTTCCCAGCATGCGTGCTGCGAGAACCGTGTATCTTGCGGATACTCGTAGTCCTTGTAGTAGTTCTTCTTCGCTCGTGCCTGGCGGGATGTTGTAGATTACGCCTTTGCTGATGCCCTCTGGGGTCCTGACATGTGCTTTGACTTCGTAAATGGACCCTCCAAGCTGGATGCTGGTGATCTTGAGGAGCATGTCGTACGCTATGTCTTTGTTTGGTGTACTTGCGATGATTATATTCTCGGCATGTTGCACTTGAATCCGGATGTTGTCGTAGAAGTCTTTCTGGGACAACTTGCTAGCTCGGCCGATGGCATGTGTCACTGCCACCAATGTCCATTTGGAGAGTTGTAATCCCGCCTTAGGTCTGTAGATTATCTTCGTGTCGTCCACTGGCAAAGGCGGAAGTCTCGGTTTTCTATAATGTGGCATGTTTCCCGCAATAGGTGTTGTTGGTCCCGCTTGCTGCGTTCGTAGTTGGTCTGCTTCCTCGGCTGTGGGTTTTGTATGCACCTGGGTCTTCTTGCCTCTCCTCTCCCATGTGTGCCATTTTTCCTGGATGTTTATCGCCTTTCCGCTGTTCACGTCATACGTCCACCACGCTTCCAGTTGTTGCTGCCCTTGTATCGTCTCCACCTGCATTTCAATGCTGTTGTTTTCCTGGCTCAGTTCTCGTGCACTTGCTGCGTCGGATGCGTCAGTCATTGGTACACAGCAGCAGCGCCGAGTTGCTCTCGAAGAGAGCGAGCGGCGGCTCACGAGCGCTCACGAGCCACGGGATACGCTCCGCGGGTCACGGGTCACGCGCGTTCGGCTGGCCGCTTGCCCTTGTAGGGTTAGCTCCGTTAGCGTGGCGTGAAACCTTCAAACGGCAAAAAATGACGAGAATTCCACGTACCGCTCATAAACTTGATATCCTCCGGTACCGCTTCCCGTGCCGCTTCCGTCGATGCCACAGTGTCGATGAATAAAAGCAGGTGTCCGGAAAATTGCCGAAAAATGCAGGAGCCCATGCGAAGTGCGTCAGCACTGCTTGGCCCCCTAGCGGGCTTTTTCGCATAACAATGAAGTACGGAAAATTAGGAATTACTAACACACTACATTGTTTTAGTGTGTTAGTAATTCCTAATTAAACTGTACTATGTAATATCTTGCCTAATGTTTGTGAGTACGGCAGACAATGTAAACAAAATAGAATCTTGATAATTCCTGCTAGTACAATGTTAACCAGTGTCATCCTTAGTCGCTTGTGAGTACGACAAGTAAATCAAATAATAGTTAATAATTCATAATTCTCCAATGTTAGCTAATGCCTTACGAAAGAGTTTGTTGTCGAAATACATACAATTTGGAAGGGAAGGTGGTTCCGCTGCCGTGATGATCTGGGAAAAAAAAGATTGACTTAAGGTGTTAGTGTTGCCAGTTTGAAGTCCGACCTTATGGCGATGATAGATGCGGCTCGATAGGTAATGAGGTTGAGAAATGAAGTTGCTGTGGAGGGAAGAATGGCAATCAAATTTGTGAAACAGTGTCAAACGTGCTATTGCTCTACGAGATGCAAGTGATGGAGGGGATAGATTGTCTTTCATTGATGTTGTGCTAGCGGTATGGTTATAATTTGAAAATATGAATCGGACTGAATTATTTTGGACAAGCTCCAGTGAGGTAATAAGGTTTTCATGGTACGGGTCCTACACAGCTGCAGCGTATACCAATTTAGGACGCACTAACGACTGGTAAAGTAATAATTTGATGGATGGTGGTGCTTTGGAAAACTTATCGCGTAAGTAACCGAGCATGCTAGTAGCTTTACTTATGACGCACTCAGTGTGAAGGTTCCAGGTTAGTTTTTCTGTTATATGAACTCCAAAGTATTTGTACGAGTTAACGAGTTCTAGAGGAATTTTATTTTGATATTAGGTAGGAAGAGTAGTGGTTTTCCTCTGCACGCGCATAACCTTACATTTATTAATATTAAGTTCAATTAGCCAGGTGTTACACCAATCAATCACATAGTCCAAGTCAGACTGAAGAGCGTTAGTGTCGTCCTTAGTAATTTTTTCACGATATACCACGCAATCGTCAGCAAACATGTGAATGTGAGATGTAAAGATATAAGATATATAGGATATATAAGATATAAAGGTATCGCTTTGAAGGACTCGCACTATGGTTGCGAGTACCTAACGCCTAAGTTTGCGGTTTAGCTATGGAGCGCGCTTGGCGTTTTCACTCCCTCTCAAACTCGTGAATCATTTCGGGGACCGAACATCCTGCTTCCTGAATCACCTTTCCCCGTGCAGTGCTCTATAGCATTCCACTTTAAACTGCTAAAATACCCTCTGATAAGCGTGAGCTCGCGAAGATGGAAGCGGTAGGTTAATGACGCCATGGAGATATTGGGGTGAAAATTATGCAATGTTTAGGATTTTGCAATGACAGCGTGAGAAGCGACTGCATGAGTACAATAGGATTCCAAGCAGCGTATATATGACCACCATGACATGACGATGTCTGTATCATGACGAAGGTCTGAAGAAACATGGATGATGAAATTCGTACCCCGACCAAGCAGCGACTACGAAGGCATCCTGACTAAGGTATGACAACCAGTGGATGACGACATATGTATGAAGATGGCGCAGTGATGATTATGCAAAGATGGCGGTGGTATACGGACATAATGACGACCACGGCATCAGAAAAACGGGATGATCACGATTGTCAGACGGCAATTCTGAGCATCGGATGATCACATGAAAATGACGATGATCGGTGACCTGAACAACAACATGACGAAACCTTGACATTCAATGCACGACGGTGAATATGGGACGAGGTGATGGCCAATATTGCGCAACAACAATATTATATCACCACTCAATAGAATCATGATGATAACGATAGAGTGAAAAAAATGGAATGTCGTCTATTTACAATGAACGCGGTATGGCTACAGCGGCATGAATACAAAGGCATTATGGCGACTGCATAACTACTGTAAACGATGACGTCAGAAACATGGCAAGGCGTGAATTAGAAGACCAAGAGTCACAACGGCGGTAGGACAACAAATTAATGATGAAGCGTTTCTGAGGCCGGCTCAACTTGGGTTGACGTCGGCTTGGGACACAACTTGGGTTGAGCCTCAAGTTGCCTTGGGGCTTAACCCAACGTGACTCTTGTATGCAATATAGGGGGGGGGGGGAATCTTTACTAGTAAAATTTTGAATAATGCCCACCGTTTGACATAAAGCTGCGTGAACCAGAAAAACAGAAAAGAAAAGGTACACCTGTGACGTACACCTCTCGTTTTCTTGACAAACAAGGAACGACATGAAATGCACTAGCGCAGGAATTATGCGTCGGTAAACAAACACGTAAACAAACGAAATTGTCAAATCAAGATTTCTAGCTGCGTATGTTTTAAGTTAGCTCTAGAAGAATTATCGAGAAATATGCATTTTCTACCCCAATCACAGGTTCTTTCTTTTGGATCTCTCGTTTACTGCTCTACCAAGTTAAGTGCCAAAACCGACTCGTACTGCTACTTGGGAAGTTGCGCAATGGTGCGTGGCCGTCAGTCCTGTACGACAGCGTGAAGCGCAGGACGCTGCTGTTGTAGACGTACTGCGCCCACCGCGGGAGGTTACACAACACCCACATAAGCACAACAGCGAAGTCGCTTCCTCAAGCGGCTCGACTGATAACTGTAGAAGCGTCATTCAAAACACGATGAATCACTCTCCACTTTCGGCGGCGTTTTCTTTACTCCCTTTTTAATAAAAAGATGTTGATCCTTACTATTTTCACAAACAACGGGTAAATTTGCTCATTTTCGCTTTTCCTTCCTATTTGCCTGTTGCCTTCGCTCTCGCCCTTAGTATATTGCTCAATTTCTCTATTCCTTGCGACTCTTCTTTCCAGTTGCCAAATTTCCACAAAAAGCGGCGTACAATTATGAAAGAACCAGACTAAGTAACGGGTTACATTCACATTGCTTATGGGTTTAACGGTTATTGCAGGGTTTGATGAGGGACGCTGTTTCGCAACATTTTATTTTCCACAGCGCCGTCCTTTGCAGGCGGGCACTAAGTCCACATGTTCTTCTGGAACACTCGCATTCTAAGAAGAACAAGCGGAGACGCACAATCGCGAACGTAAGCGCCGCCATTAATGACTCCGAGCTGACACTTTTCCGCTCACGCTAGCGACAATCATTTCTACCAGGCTCCCGCGGCGTTGTCACACACGAAACATCAGTTATCATCATTATCATCATCATCATCAGCCTGGTTACGCCCACTGCAGGGCAAAGGCCTCTCCCATATTTCTCCAACAACCCCGGTCATGTACTAATTGTGGCCATGCCGTCCCTGCAAACTTCTTAATCTCATCCGCCCACCTAACTTTCTGCCGCCCCCTGCTGCGCTTCCCTTCCCTTGGTATCCAGTCCGTAACCCTTAATGACCATCGGTTATCTTCCCTCCTCATTACATGTCCTGCCCATGCCCATTTCTTCTTCTTGAGTTCAACTAAGATGTCATTAACTCGCGTTTGTTCCCTCACCCAATCTGCTCTTTTCTGATCCCTTAACGTTACACCTATCATTCTTCTTTCCATAGCTCGTTGCATCATCCTCAATTTGAGAAGAACCCTTTTCGTAAACCTCCACGTTTCTGCCCCCTAGGTGAGCACTGGTAAGACACAGCTATTATACACTTTTCTCTTGAGGAATAATGGCAACCTGCTGTTCATGATCTTAGAATGCCTGCCAAACGCACCCCAGCCCATTCTTACTATTCTGATTATTTCCGTCTCATGATCCGGATCCACAGTCACTACCCACATCACATCGGTGCCATCGCTGTCACATCAGTTATATCGGTGTTCAAATAAACCTGAATGCGAACTCCGAGAACATCGGCGCTTACCTAAAAGGATTGTCTCTTTTACTTTTGTTTTTCTAGTCGGTGGCTTCGCATTAAGACCCCCGCTGGTTTGATCTTCGTTGGGGGAATGCAACTCATCGTTAAAGTCGCGTTTCCATGCGCTTTTGTGTCCTTGTCTCGGGCAGGATCGTCGCCTGGTTTAACGGCGCTTGACAACAGCCCTGGGCCGCAATATCGCGCGTATTCGTGGGACTTGCTTCACGGTCGGAAAAACACTTCTATGTAGCACGTATTCCGCAGCAGAAAGCTGTGTCGGGAGTTTTTCATGTTGTTCGAAAATTTTCTCGTTACAGTATTTGTAATACCAATATTTGAGAAGTTGAATAAATAATCAGGGCTAAATACTTAATTACACGGAATGGAAAAAAAATCTGAGTATCTGCAAACGACGGCAAACAGCATTACCCAGGATTACGTTGGTTCAGCCCTACTAAGGGCATTTTCATATTTCTAAAGCTTTCTGCATGATAGAGTTGACACCCTGCATATATGTATATATATGAAAGGTAACTAACGTTGTGCGATAGTACAGAAAACGTAGGGAGGATAAATGAGGTCTGAAATTTCTTCATGGTAATCCACGCTACTTGCTTTTCTCTGTGACATTGTAAGATACGGTGTGCAATTTCGGTTTCATCGAGCTCAGTGACTGACGGTTCATGCTCGGAGTGGGTGGCTGCCTGAGCTTCTTGCTTTTTCGGCGGGCACTATAGAGACATCGAGTCAATGCATTGTCCTGTACGATGAAAGCAACTGATTTAACCATGGTGCCTTATTATGCGAAATAGAAGTCAGGCGTGCAGACTAGGGAAGAAGAGCAGACTAGAAGAGTAGGGAAGTGGACAGCACGAACGTAGCGTTCGTGTTGAGCACTTCTCTACTCTTGCGTCCTCTCTGCACGCCTCACTTCTATTTTGTATAATGAATCCTTACCAACTAGCTCAGCTTTCTGTCGTTCTACGCCTTATTACTATATGTGCTTCTTGCGCTGGTCGTCATACTGTCAAATTATCGTGGTTGAATCGTGGAGTGCTTACATATACAGACTTTGACAGCATCAGACTATGATTCTGGCCAAAGGCTTACCCTAATCTACCTTTTTGGTAGTGTTTTTCACCAATTTCCTAATAACTGTATTTTGTAAGGATTATATTAAAGCTTGATGTTTAGTTATATTTTGTTGTGAAATACAGCCACACTTCTTTGTTTGCTTCGTTCAATACAACAACATCCAAACACATACCTTCCCACTATGACTTCAGCGTGATTTTGTAATAGCCTTCAATGCTGAAGTAGCTTTCACCATTTTTTTTAATTCAGCTTTACGTACGTAGTTATTTAAGCCACATTATGAGACATTTGCTACCGTATAGGCTTCACACTTGTAAGGATCGAAAATTCGTTTTGAAGTTCCCACCAGGGACTATATATACTCTGAAGCCATGACTTATAGCCTACCTGATGCTATGAGTGAAACGACGCAGTGCCTTATACGAGATTAGAGAAATTTCATTTTTACCATACATTTGCGTTAGGGCAGAACAGCGCTCTTGGCACGTGAGAATACTGGGACCTGCTGTGTAAACTACTCGACGTCGTCGATGCAACGTCATGGTAGGCATTGATGTTATCCATGCTTTTCGCGATGTTTTCCTTCAGCAAACCTCATTCTCAGCGCTTCACCTATTGTTGGTTGTTCCTGTGGTTGTTGTTGTTGATGATGTTGTCGCCTTATGCATCAGGTTTAAGGGTTACTCATGTTTATCATGTAAGCCTCCTTTAGGTCGCTGCCACGGCCTTCGCGAGCATGGCAAAGGAAAATTGCACGCTGTCTTTTCAGAAATAGTTTTTATCCGTTACAGATGCGTAATCCACGTCCACTACAGCTCGTCATCCAAAATACAAGCTCAGATGCCGCTATTCTGTCAGTCTCTGTGGAGAGCATGACATTTCAATATTTTCCACCGTTCTTATTGCGCAATAGCTCCATGCTTATGATGCTCCTCTCCCATATGCACATTGTCTCACCGAAAGAGACAGAGAGAGTGAGCAAAAACAGTATCGGCCGGTAGGTCAACCGGGCAAGCACCCGATTCGCTACCCTACACAGCAGGTAGGGGAAAGGGGAATACGAAGGGGAAGAAAGGGAAAGTAAGAACTAAGTGCATGTGGGAGGATGCAAAATGGCCTAGAATCTCAGTTTAGGTGGCTGCAAATATATTTTATCAAATTGCTGTGCACACTGATTTTTACCGCAGCACAATGAGTTCATTTTTCTTTTATTTTTGTGCACATTATCTTTTTGGGCCTTTCTCCCGGCTTCATCCCATTCACCGCAGAGTAGCAATGACGAGCAAATGCGCTCACTCATTACTACATTTTTCAGAAAACAACTCTTTTTCTCTTTATCGCTTGCTCGCTGGGGCAATGGTTAGGATCACTGCCTAACCTCCCTGTCTTTCCTTCCCTTTTCTCTCTCTCTCAGGATGACAAAGTGGCCTGACGACAAAACATTAGCGGACAAGGCAAGAGGATGGGCTGACAAGGCATATCCAGTTTAGACCATTGTATCCCTCTCGCAGCAAAATAAACTGCTGTTAAACATAAAGGATGATGCTACTGCTTCATATTTCATAGCTAGAAATGGCCCTCAACAAACATCTCACAATTGCCAAAAATTGTTCAACATCCTCCATCATGCATGCATCACCAATTTTCTTGCCTTGATGTTGCTGGCCTTTATAGCAGAGCATTTTTCCTAATCGCCTATCAACAAAGCCTAGCAGGACGTTAAGCCAAAGAGTGTCTACAGCCACCTTTTTCACAAATTCACGTAACCTTGCTTTCACCATTATTAACTTAACTTGGAGTGTGAGAAGTAATCTCCTTGAATGCTACACCGACCAACAAGCTCACTCTTAAGTTATATGTCATTCGAATGCAAGCTCATATACCCAGTTATATAAACACCTTTTGAAAGTTTTCGTTCGCCACAGAACACCAGACGGACGTCACATACTTCAGGCCCTTACAAAGAGTCAAGGTGGCGTTTAATTCTGGTTGTCCTGCCTGGATGAACACCCAGCATGAATCTTACAAAGTTTGATTCTACATTTCGTGGAAATAGCTATGAAACATCCTGTGCTCCAGCAAAAGCTGCAAAGTTCAGCGCTTTCAAACGCCTTACTCATAAACGTTTCCATGATCAATGTCGATGTATGTGAAAAAGCTGTTGCTGAGCTAGTTGGTGCATGACTTAAAAGCAAAGGTTACGGCGCTAAGCAGACGAGGACGAAGTAAGACACAAACGGCGTCCGTATGTGCCGTTTGTGTCTCACTTCGTGCTCGTGTGCGTAGCGCTGTAACCTTTGTTTCTAAGACAATGACATTCTTAACCATTTCGTCGTTGACAGATTTGCCTGGCAGTGAACTATGCTGAAAGGTCTTCGATCGGCAGTGAACTACACCTTTCATCCTAACAGATTGACTCTAGTTTATTGAAGGCCCCGCTTGACGAAAATATGAATAATCCATCGAACATGCTAGAGCAATCCCCACGACTTCGTTCTCTTAAAAGACACAGGCATAAGGTAGTCATGGTCCCGGTCACGCAGTCACGGTCTTTATTTGAATATTTTAAAAGTAATCTACAAACACAAATATTTGCTATCCAGTAGGCGGAACCTTAGCGTACCTACTGACGATGATAAAAAAGGGTACATCAAAAAAAGTTGTATTCTCTTCCTTCTTTCTACCCCCATTCCCCTTCCCCCAACGCCGAGTAGCAGGTCGGGACGTTGATTCAGGCCGATCTCTGACATGTTATATCATAATAAACTTATCTCTCTGTACGCCAACAGAAAGAAACAACACATTTCACAACGCCACAGCACGTATGGGTGCACATAGAGGGTCCAAGAGATTCTGCACGCAAATACCTTATAGGAAGAAGGTACTCTGAACTGCGACCTACAAAAAATTAGACCTGGGGCGCTATAACGTTAACCTGTTCCAAAATTTTCTATTCCATTTGTGCAATAAGCCCCACGCGATTGGTTAAAATCTTTTGGACCACCCCCACTCCACCTGGCTCTCACGGGACGTCACGAAAACCGCGATAGCTCTCTATCTGATATAATGTGTGCACACTGATTATGCATGATTTGACCGAACAAAAGCAAAATAATTAATTCTGATTCGACCACTTTTCGCCTTTAGCCCTCGGCTATTGGCCATAGGCTTTCGGGCTGCACCCACTTAACCGGCCTGTCACGCGACGTCACTAAACCACAAAAACTCACCGCATCAAAGTGAGGCGTGCGCGTTAAAGATGCATTAATATGCCGAACAAAACTGAGTTTGGTTATGAATAGCCGCAGGCTGCCCCTTTCCGAAAGGAATAAAAGATGGCTACCGCCGATCACTCAGGCGCCGGCTACTCGCACCTGCCGGAGAGCATGGGTTTATTTGCGTATAGTAAAACTCCTTGCGTGGCCGTGTAACGTTTTCGAGCACTATTGGCACGTTTACGACCTCGTTCTGCCAACTCTTCTTTGGTTAGGATCCATTTTAGCGTTATTCTTAAGCTTCCGTAGCATGCCGCCGCGATTTTCGACCACCCACCCCGAGTTTATAAGAGAAAGTGGACCAATCGCAGACGCCGCCACCCCCTCTTCGTCCAGTTATCGATTTTCAGTGCAGTGGCTCGGCCCCATCAAATCCCTTTCCACTTGAGCGTGCGCCTCACCTCCTGTCCACCAATTATTTAAGAAAAGCGGCTCAGCATAGGCAATTTTATTCGTTCTTGAAGCAAACAAAAGTGACCTCCTATGAACGAGGAGTGCCTTCGATTGGTCTGTTCAGACAAGCCTGCGGGTTACCGCCCCATGCTTGTTTCGGCGGTTACACAAATTTGACGTCAGGAAATTGGAATAAAAACATTAATAAATAGTTTTACGTTATAAGGCTCCTGATCACAATTTTTGCCACTCTACAGTCTTTCTTTAAGAAATATATAGATGTTTAGAAATGTTTGGCGATCACTATATGGAATGAAACGTGAAGAAAAAGGAAACACATTTCCTATACTTAGAGTCATTTGCTACTTCTGGAGGGCGAAGCATAAGCATGATTCTAGCCCACTCACAATTACCATGCACGCGTAAGTACGTTGCTCTAAGGAACTTTACCGAGTGAGAACACAATCTGATTATCGATATCTAACAGATAGACGCACATTAATTTGTATATGAGTAATTAACGACCCCTAAGCTAACATTCACTTCAGTCTAATTAGCGCGTTTTTCATTACCCCACTCATTGTTACGCTGCACACCGCAGTATATAACTCTAGGACACATCACTATATCAAAGACCACAAAGCATTCATTACAACGACCTCTAACACACTTGAACCGACGAGCCTACGTGGCTGTTTCGCCTTCCGCAGGTCCTGGGTTCGATTCAGACCTGAACCTTAATGTTCCATTCAGCTGAATTACTTTATTTTGCTCGCAGGAATCTCCCTGTGAAATTTGGCATTACTGCAAAGAATCCTTTACCTGTTAAGGAATTTTATCAATTCTTTACTTCCATTGGTAGTTTTCGCTCCCGTTCAACGCACGCTCAACGCACGAATGACGAAGACGACACCACATTTCCTGCTTAAGTATGCATTTGAAGATATCGCTTTAAAGGACTCGCACTGTGGTTGCGAGTACCAAACGCCTAAGTTTACGGTTTAGCTATGGAGCGCGCTTGGCGTTTTCACTCTCTCTCGAACTTGTGCAATCATTTGGGGGACCGAATATCCTGCTTCGTTAATCACCTTTCCGTTTGCAGTGCTCTATAGCATTCCCCTTTAATATACTAAAATACCCTCTGATAAGCACGAGCTCGCGAAGATAGAAGTGTTAGGTTAATGATGCCACGGCGATATTGGGATGCAAATTATGCAATATTGAGGATTTTCGAAAGGCAGTGTCAGAAACGACTCGATACGGACGAGCGTATATACGACCACGATGACATCACGATGTCTGCAAGATGACGGGGGTATGAGAAAATTTGGATGATGAAATTCGCATAGCGACCAAGCAGCGACAACGAAGGCATCGTGACTATAATATGACAACCAGTGGATCATGAAGAATGGATGAAGATGGCGCAATGACGATGCTGAAAAGATGAAGGTGTTATAGGATGACCCATTGACGACGACGGCATCAGGAAAACTGTACGATGACGTGTGTAAGGGGGTGATTCCGAGCATCAGATGATCACAGGAAAATGGCGATAATCGGTGATGGCCAAGAATGCACAACGACGTCATATTACCACTCAATGGAATCACGTTGATAACGATGGAATGACGGAAAATGGAATGACGTCCACGTAACAGTGAAGGCGGTATGGCTACAGCGGCATGAATACAAAGGCATGATGACGACTGCATATCTACTGTATAACAAAGATGACGTCAGAGAGAAGGCGAAGCGAGAATTAGATTACCAAGATGAGATGATAGGAAGGAAATGACCATGGCGGAGTCACAACAGCGCAGGACAAGAGATCCGTGATGAAGAGTTTCGGACGCCAGCACGTACCCAGGAAATTTTAAACACCAAGTTGCCTTGGGGCTCAACACAAGGTGACTCTTGTATGCAATAGAGGGGGGGGGGTTACCTTTACTAGTGCAATTTTCAATAATGCCTACCGTTTGACATAAAGATGCGTAAACCCGCAAAACAGAAATGAAATAAGGTGTATCGTACAGGCACGCCTGTGAGATACACCTCTCCTCTTCTTGACAAACAAGGATCGACGTAAAAGGGTCGCGCAGAAAATATGCGTGGTAAGAACACTGCCAAGAACAAGTGAACAAACGAAATTGTAAAATCAAGATTTCTAGTTGCGTATGTTATAAGTTAGCTCTAGAAGAATTAACGAGAAATATATATTTTCAGAACAATCACAGGTTCTTTGTTTTGGATCTTTCGTTTACTGCTCTACCAAGTTAAGTGCCGAAACCGACTAGTATTGTTATTTCGGAAGTTGCGTAACGGTGCGTGGCCCTCATCCCTGTAGGACAGCGTAAAGCGCAGGACGCTGCGGTTGTAGACTTACTACGCCCACCGCAGAGCTTAGACAGCACCCCCATAAGCACACCAGAGAAGTGGCTACGTCAAGCGCCGCGACTCATAACTGTAGAAGCGTCATTCAAAACACGAGGAATCCCTCCCACTTCCGGCGGCGTTTTCTTTACTTCCTTTTTAATTAAACGATGTTGATCCATATCTTCAAAAACAAATGTTAAATTTGTTGATTTTCACTTTTCCTTTCTATAAGGCTGTTGGGTCTCGCCCTTAGTATATTGCTTAATTTCTCTATTCCTTGCTACCCTTCTTTCGAGTTGCCAAGTTTGCACAAAAAGCGGCGTACAATTATGAAAGAACCACACTAGGTAGGGTTACATTCACATTGCTTATGGGTTTAACGGTTATTGCAGGGTTTGATGATGGACGCTGTTTCGCAATATTTTATTTTCCACGGCGCCGTCCTTTGTAGGCGAGCACTAAGTCTACATGTTCTTCTGGAACACTCGCATTCTAAGAAGAACAAGCGGAGACGCACAATCGCGACCGTAAGCGCCGCCATTAATCACTCCGAGCTGACACTTTTCCGCTCACGCTAGCGACAATCATTTCTACCGGGCTCTCGCGGCGTTGTCACGCACGAAACATCACTTATATCGGTGTACAAATAAACCTGAATGCGAACTCAGAAAGTCTGCGCTCACTTAGAAGGATTGTCGCTTTTACTTTTGTTTATCTAGTCGGTGGCTTCGCATTAAGACCCCCACTGGTTCTATCTTTGTTAGAGGAACGGAACTCATTGTTATAGGCGCGTTTCCGAGAGCTTCGCTCTCTGTTCTCGGGCAGGTTTTTCACCTGGTAGAACCGAGCTTGACAACAGCCCTGGGTGGCAATTTCGCGCGTATTTGCGGGACTTGTTTCATGCTCGGAAAAACACTTATATAGCACGTATTCCGCCACAGAAAACGGTACCGGGAGTTTTTCATGTTGTTCGAAAATTTTCTCGTTACCATATTTGTAATTACAATATTTGACAACTTCAATAATGAGTCAGGGCTAAATAGGTAATTGTACTGAATGCAAAAAAAATATTCTGAGTATCTGGAAACGACGGCAATCAGCATTACCCAGGACTATGTTGCTTCAGCCCCGCTACGTGGCATTTTCACATTTTCAGTTTCGACCATTAAACCCCTCTCGTAGCAAAATAAACTGCTGGTAAACATAAAGAATGATGCCACTGCTTCATATTTCATAGCTAGAAATGGCCGTCAGCAAACATCTCACAATTGCCAAAAATTGTTCAACATCCTCCATCATGCATGTGTCACTAATTTTCTTGCTTTGATGTTGCTGGCCTGTATAACAGAGCATTTTTCCTAATCGCCTATCACCAAAGCCTCGCTGGACGTTACACCAAAGAGTGTCTACAGTCACCTTTTTCACAAACTCACGTAATTTTCCTTTCGCCATTATTATTTAACTTGTAGTGTGATAAGTAATCTCCGTGAATGCTACACTGACCAACAAGCTCACTCCTAAGTTATATGTCATTCGAATTCAAGCTCATATACCCAGTTATATAAACACCTTTTGAAAGTTTTCGTTTGCCACAGAACACCAGACGGACATCACATACTTCAGGCCGTTACAAAGAGTCAACGTTGTGTTTAATTCTGGTCGTCCTACCTGGATAAACACCCAGCATGAATCTTACAAAATTTGATTCTACATTTTGACGAAATAGCTATGAAACGTCCTTTGTTACAGCAAAAGCTGCAAAGTTCAGTGCTTTCAAACGCCTTATTCATAAACGTTTCCATGATCAATGCCGATGTACGTGAAAAATCTATTGCTGAGCTAGTTGGTTCATGACTTAAAAACAAAGGTTACGGCGCTAAGCAGACGAGGACGAAGTAAGACACAAACGGCATCCGTATGTGTCGTTTGTGTCTCACTTCGTCCTCGTGTTCCTAGCGCTGTAACCTTTGTTTTTAAGACAATGACATTCTTAAGCATTTCGTCGTTGACAGATTTGCATGGCTGTGAACTATGCTGAAAAGTCTTCGATCGGCAGTGAACTACACCTTTCATCCTAACAGATGGAGTCTTTTTGATTGAAGCCCCCGCTTGAAGAAAATATGAATAATCCATCTAACATGCTAGAACAATCCCCACGACTGCGTTCTCTTAAAAGACACAGGCATAAGGTAGTCATAGTCATGGTCACGCAGTCACGGTCTTTATTTCAATATTTTAAAAGTAGTCTACAAACACAACAATTTCCTATCCAGTAGGCGGAACCTTAGCATACCTACTTAGGGTGATAAAAAAGGGTACATCAAAAAAAGTTGTATTCTCTATTCTTTCTTTCTACCCCCATTTCCCTTCCCGCAACGCCGAGTAGCAGGTCAGAACGTTGATTGAGGCCAATCTCTGACATGTTATATCATAATAAAATTATCTCTCTGTACGCCAACAGAAAGAAACAACACATTTCACAAAGCCACAGCACGTATGGGTGCACATAGAGGGCCCAAGATATTCTGCACGCAAATACCTTATAGGAAGAAGATACTCTAGACTGCGACCTACAAAAGAATTAGACCTGGGACGCTATAACGTCGGTTATGTACTAATTGTGGCGATGTCGTCACTGCAAACTTCTTAGTCTCATCCGCCCACCTTACTTTCTGCCGCCCCCTGTACGCTTCCCTTCCCTTGGAATCCAGTCCGTAACCCTTAATTACCATTGATTATCTTCCCTCCTCATTACATGTCTTGCCCCAGCCCAAATCTTTTTCTTTATTACAACTAAGATGTCATTAACTCGCGTTTGTTCCCTCACTCAATCTGCTCTTTTCTTATCCCTTAACGTTACGCCCATCATTATTCTTTCGATAGCTCGTTGCGTCATCCTCAATTTAAGTAGAACCCTGTTCGTAAGCCTCCAGGTTTCTGCCCCGTAGGTGAGTACTGGTAAGACACAGCTATTATACACTTTTCTCTTGAGGGATAATGGCAACCTGCTTTTCATGATCTGAGAATGCCTGCCGAACGCACCCCAGCCCATTCTTATTCTTCTGATTATTTCCGTCTTATGATCCGGATCCGCCATCACTACCTGCCCTAAGTAGATGTATTCCCTTACGAATTCCAGTGCCTCGCTGCCTATTGTAAATTGCTGTTCTCTTCGGAGAGTGTTAAGCATTAGTTTTCTGCAGAATAATTTTTAGACCCACTCTTCTGCTTTGCCTCTCCAGGTCAGTGAGCATGCATTGCAATTGGTCCCCTCAGTTACTAAGCAAGGCAATATCATCAGCGAATCGCAAGTTACTAAGGTAGTCTCCATTAACTTTTATCCCCAATTCTTCCCAATCCAGGTCTCTGAACGCCTCCTGTAAACACGCTGTGAATAGCACTGGATAGATCGTATCTCCCTGCCTGACGCCTTTCTTTATTGGGATTTTGTTGGTTTCTTTATGGAGGACTACGGTGGCTGTGGAGCCGCTATAGTCGACGTGTTTAGGAGGCTCCAGCTTTTTCACGTTTGAAAGCAAAGATTTAAGAGAAAATTGTTTTTAGAAATCGTAAGAAGATTGGCCTGAGTTTGATTCATCAAGCCTGCTGCTCGATGGTGGAAAAATACGAAGGGAGTATGAGCGGAATTCTGGCAGAAGGCGTGCATAAATTATTTCGGGGCATTTCTAAAGACGCACGTCAAGCCCCCCGCAGCACGGGAATGCAAGTAGCGTATGTATCGCTCTCCTACTGAATTTACATTTTAATAACGGTTCCAGTACAACCTTGTCGCCAGTAGACGCTCAATCACCTATACTAAAAAGGGAATCAGTCGGCGTCCACCGTTTGCGCGCCTAGCTGAGGCATATGCAGATGACATGACGCACTGTTTCTGAAATGAACGCCGCTGACGACAGTCCAAGAGCACGAACACATCACCGTTCTGAGCATGCAGAGTCACGTATAACTGAACCAGGGCACCACGACATACGTACAAATAAAAATGCATAACAAAGTTCAAAGTTCGTAACAACGGTCTAATCCGTGGAAATAAATAGCAAAAGTGGGTATTTACACGATCATATTGAGGCAAACGTAAGCCCTAGTAATATTTTAGATCATTTATAAGAAGCGGCTAGCACTATCTTTATTCCCCTGTAGGCCACAGGCTAGAGACATTTTTGTGCGATAACCCAATGAGTTGAGAGTTTTGTTCCACATGATTTGTTTTGCGATAGCGGGCGCGCGCTTTGGAAACGTGGGAGATCGCGTTCAAGACAGACGAGAGCCGGCAATGCGTCCCTACGGCGTCCGCCAAAGGCGTCTACTACGGCGTCAGCGAATCGCGTGGCATACGCCGTAATAGACGCCGCGTTGTGTCCGCTCTGTACGGAGTGGCGGGCGAGGAGGACATCGAGGCATCATAGCAGCTGCCGGAGAAGAACGCCCCTACTGTTGGCGTGTAGAAATACCAAGTTTAAAACGAAGTTACCTGTGGGAAATCGGGAAATAATGATACGGCAATCACTAAAAACGCCATCAGGAAGTCCAGTAGAAACTCCGGTCAAAGCCTATGCGGTGTTTGCACCCGTGTTTTTGCATGACGTGGAGAACAAAACTATTTCTCTTTGCTCCTACACCATTATCGCACTCATCATAGTTTTGTGACAATCCCATGCCGCGATCGCGCACTCAAACTTGGGAGAGGGTCTCGCAAACTAACGCCGATAAAGTAACGTCGATATGAGAGGGCTATTCAAAAGGCAACACTTACTTGAGTGTTTCAATTCAAAGGCAAGCATATCCTGATTCCGGTTATGATAGGTTTGATATTTCATGATCGATTCCTCACGAGAACGCAGGTTTCTTTAAGGGTGCATACTTCTCGTTTTTGTGCCAGGTAGTAACATATGGCTACATTGCTTTTTTTCAACCGATAACGGGATATTACCAAACGCAGCGCGCCCATATATTGCACTGTAATTACAGGTAATGAACCTGTTATATTCGCCCTTAGGAACGATTACCAACGCATTAGTTTTTCTATTTCTTTTTATCCGGAATTTTAAACACATCGTTGTACGTTCAAGCACTGTGCACTCAAGACATGGCATGTTCAATAGATGTAACGCACATAACTTTCAACATGGATCGACGTGATTCAGAGGCTCCAGGTCTTTCACGTTTGAAAGCAAAGTTTTACGGGAAATTTACTTTGCGAAATCTTAAAGAAGTTGGCCTGTGTTTTACTCGTCAAGCCTGCTGCTCGATACCGGAATAATAAGGAGTGAAAGCGGAATTTAGGCTATGATGGTTCTGGCAGAAGGCTTGAATAAATTCTTTCGGGGATTTTTTAAAGAGCCACGTCAAGCCCCCTACAGCGCGGGAATGCAAGTAGCGTGTGTGCCGCTCTTCTACTGAATTTACATTTTGGTCATGGTCCCAGGGCAAGCTTGTCTCCAGTAGCCGCTCAATCACCTATATTTGAAAGGGGAACAGTCGGCATCTATCGATCATACGCAAACCTGGGAGATACGCAGATGATATGACGCACTGTTTCTGAAATGAACTACGTCGACGACAGTCAAAGAGCACGAACGCAGCACCGTTCTCAGCATGTCTATATGTACGTGCCCAGCATGCACAGCATGCAGAGTCATGTATGACTGAGCCAGGGCACCAAGACATACGTACACAAAAGAATGCATAACAAAAGTTGAAAGTTTATACTGAAGATATAATCTGTGGAATTAAATAGCAAAAGTGGGTATTTACACAATCATATTGAGGCAAACGCAAGCCCTAGTTCATTTTAGACCATTTAGGAAGCGACTAGCGCTCTCTTGGTTCGCCTTTAGGCCACAGGATAGAGACATTCTCGGGTGATAAACAGACGAGTTGAGTTGTAGGCCACAGGCAAGGGACCCTTTTGGGCGACAACCCGGTGAGTTGAGAGTATTGCTCCACATGCTTAGTTTTGCAATAGCGGGCGCGCACTTCGGTCAGGTGGGACATCGCCTTCAAGACAGACGAGCACCGGCAACGCGTCCCTACGGCGTCCGCCAAAGGCGTCTACTACGGTATCCGCGATTTGCGTGCCCAACACCGCAATAGACGTCGCGGTTGTCTCTACTCCGTACGGAGTGCCTGGCGAGGAGAACATCGAGGCGTCCTAGCAGCCACCGGAGAAGAACGCCCGTCCTCCCTCTCCTGACCTCCCTGCCTCGCGCGCCACAGGAAAGGGCACGCATGTGGGCCGTGTTCCTCACTCGTGCACGCGAGATTTAAGCGCGTTCGTCGGCTCACCTTCACACGCTTTCACTCATACGAAACCTAACGACGACGGCGACGCCGACGGCAGGAATGCGCCTAGAATGTCCATAAAATTGCTATCGCAATAAAGGTTTCATGAAGCCAGCCGGTAAAATGCGAAATGTGGGATAACGGAGACGAGAAAGGAGGCATTCCCGTCACCTCACCAATCGTTCGCAGTACTCTGCGAATACGCACTTCCGTTTCTTATGAACAGGAAATTCCTAAGCACGCATATGCAGATTTTTACACCTGATGGGTTGACTGCGACTCCATAAAAGAAAGGGTGGGTGGTCAGGCGGACTAATAGAGACGGCAAGATTACAGTGGCGGGCCTAGTGATCATGCCATTGCGCTAACGAAGATACCGGTTCGATGCCCGGTTGCAGCAGAATCATCACGACGGGAAGAAAATGCAAAAAAGCTGGTGTACCTATACGAGTACTTAGGCACACCTTAAATAACATCAGGCTGTCAAATTAAATTATGCTGGCATCCCCACTACTCCGGTTCCTCATAATTATATTTTCGTTTCTCCGCACGAAAACCCATACTTTTCTTCCGCAGCAAGTTTACAGCTCTTTGCAGCAAGACCGATATGGCGGGCTAGTCGGTTCACGAGACAAAAGGGCTGGGGCTTCGCATCTATCATGCGTCATCTCTTTCTGGCACTAACAGGCACAAGTGTGAGCTGCTGCGACAGTACAAAAAAAGCTCTAAAAGACACGGTAAGAAATAACGAAGGGCAAGAAAGATATGCGCTGCAGTGAGTCGCCCGAACATTTCCCCCAAAGCACATTCCTCGAGACTTTCAAACCAGCGCTGGCTCCAGAGTCTTCGTATCACACAGTGCGTGTTGCGTGACGCACTGGCGCCTCCTTCGTGGTTTTATTAAGTAGCAAGTATGGTAGCTGATGACTTGAAACTTGTGTGTTTAGACACAGATGCCAATTCAAAAGGCATGCTCTTTAGTCATGTCTTTGCTTTCCAATTAAAATGGCTCCAATATCCATAGTTGAAACGACGTAATGCCGAATTCCCCGTCGAAATTTTTTCTAGCTGTGACTGTTTTCTGGCACTGACGATAGCTCTGCGCTCGAAAAGCACGCCAGAAATGCTTTACTCAAGGATGGGTTGCTTATGTAGTGTTTCTACACAGGCTGGCTGCGGTGATCGACATTTCAAAGGGATTCCTACCGTCTGTATAGAGTGGAATGAAACTTCGAAAGTAGCTCATCTCTCACATCGCTTAAACATGTCTCGCCTTTCATTTGTTGTACAGTACAACTCTCGAATAAAAGATGTAGCGCCCGTTTGTAATACTGGAAAATTGCAGTCGATGAACGCGCCCACGAGTTGACCCCTTTCATTACTCCCAACGACCTCTACCAATTCAGCGCCACGTCTTTCGGGTTGTGTAATGCACCTGCAACTTTCGAAACCATGATGGACACCCTTCTACTCGATCCTAAGTGGTCGACTTGTCTTTGTTATCTGGACGACGTCCTCGTTTCCTCTTTGCAAGCCACCTCCATAGTCTTTCAGCTATTCCCGAAATATATCGCCGGGCTGGCCTCCATGTCAGTTCTTCTACGTGCACCTTTGGGCGCCACCAGAGCAAATTATTTTGTCACCTAGTTGGTGCTGCTTGGGTCCAACCGGGCCCTGAAAAAGTCCGCTTCGTCTGACTTCAGTTCAGCTAGGATGAGCTGCGCTAACATTAGCGTTCGGAATGTGCCTACGAGACCCACTGTTTCCAGTGGTCTTGAACGCAGAGATGCAATTTGGTCGACGCTCGTACTTCCAGGCTACTTTTTTCCACGATAGTACACATCCTTTAATGCAATCGTCATGAAGGCAACTATTCAACGTTCAAACAGCAGGTCACAACTGAGAAACTTGTCTTGCCAACACATTGACACAACTGAAAAGATAAAACACTTTGCACTTTGTGATATGAATGCACTGCATAGCATATATACAATGGGTGCAAAACTTCAGTCCTCAAGTTTTTTACAAAACAGAAGCCAATATATTTTTTTTCAATGACTCGTCTTGCACACTTTCTCTGTGTAGGTTGCTCTTGACCCCAAACGACTTCCAACGATAAACTTGCTGCTGTTAAGAGAAACAAACAGTATTCGTGAATTTTCATCCTAAAGAAAGCGGCAAAAACGTATATTCACAGAACACAACACAGCAACTTATGTGTTAGAAACCATGTACGTCGACCAACATTGTTGGAACAAGGGATGTTGCGGTAGCCAACATTAAAACAAAGACGATTGTCATCAGGGTAGCAACTGTTTTCCTTGGCAGCGTTCCTTTTGTGCGTAGCTCTCAGACCCTACCGTCATGGTAGAGGAGAAGCTAGTTTATATATTAGGTCAAGAGAAGCCAAAGTGTTAAAACAAACACAGGAAGGGTGTGCTTAGTACAGGGAATTGTGATGAAGCGGGTAGGGGCGCCGCTGTCAGTTCTTACAAAGAGTAGGGGTGACCGATACAGGAAACGATGTACTCATGTAAGCAATTATTAATCTAGTAGACCTAGACCTTCCAGAAATCAAAATAAGAATTAAGATAAGCTGCTTGCATATTTGGAAAATGTAACAAATAATTAGGAAAATAAATTTTGCATCAAGATGCACCTGGTTAAGATCAGTGGAAATGGTAAATGAAGGCACATATGGTGAATACACATTTTGTTGAAAGCTGATGAAGAAAAAATATCTTCACAAAATATTAAAAATAGGGACATCAAAATTAAATTCGGCATGACCACAAAACTGTAAATAACAGCCTGTCAAAAATGGGATGGGCAATATGATAACCGAGTGGAAGATTGTGAAACGTTTAGCACTGTTTATATTCAGGCTGCTGCTGATGGCTTCAAGTTTCTGTCTTCCTGTGGAACCTTTGTCTTACTCGAGCAAGGAAATGGGTCGTTTTAAAGAAGTCTATTTTCAAACGCAGTTCAAAGCTTCAGCATTATTATAATGGACGAAAATGTGATCCGCAATTCTCCCAGGTGGGCATTCATTTAGCAGTAATATGCAAAGGTGTAAGCTCACAATTTTATGGTCTAAAAGGACCTTAGCTTCTGGCAAACCATTAGCTGTTCTTTGTTTTTTCAACACAGATGCCTGCACATTATTTGTGTTGGCAGGAGCGCTAGCAAACTACATTATAGTTGTTGCCACAACCAAAGTGAAGTTTGGTAACAATGAGTGAAAGAAGCAAACAGCAATCCACACTACTGCTTCAAGTCATCCGGAAAAGTTGCTAAAATTACTGTACCTCCCCACCATATCATGCACACAATAAGTATACATCACACTGACTCTCATGGTGTCGTCATGCTCTTACAACACTGGGCATCAAGTGAGGAGAATTAGGGAACCAGAGGGAACAATTCTTGGTGCTAGAACATCAAATGTGCTTTACATTAAGGCTACATTTCAAGTGACAAAGGAACAACTGCTTTGTCAGATGGTGACCGATTCATACGAAAGCTCACGACATTCTGCGCAGAAGAACGTTGCCGACAACGTGTTATGCGCACGAATGCACTCTTTCATGCAAAATGACATCCTGCAGTCAGACCTTGTGCAGACGTACCAGCTTCATAAAAAAGCACCACAGTGGAAGGCAACGAGTGCCCAATTTGTTCAAAAAACCTAAAATATTGATGTATTTTATATATTTCACACACTGTCACTCAACTGCAGGTCATATCAACATAGCATGGTTCCCGGCACACATGGACGATGCAACTAACCGAGCGGGTTGCAACCCTAACGAGCGGGCCAACTGCCTGGCGCGTGAATTCACGAACCGCGCCAGAGCTAGCATTCCGGCTCTCCCGCAGGATTGCCCCTTCAAAGATAAACTTACAACCTTTCACGAAATTAAGTCACATTACAGACACAGCAGGAGAAAATTCCCTCCCCCCAGTCCGAAACTGAACAGGGCTCAGGCTGTTACTTTCAGGCTCTTACAGACGAGATCGTACCTCACCCCGAGAGCGCTTAGTTGGATAGACCCGAACTTTCCGCAATCGTGCTCCAAATGCGGTCACGCGTGCTGCTCCTTCGACCACATGCTCTGGCTGTGCCCGTACAACGCGGGCTCCGACTTTCATAACGAGTCCAAGTGGGACGCCTTGCTGAAGAGCTCGGATTTCACACGCCAACTACAGGCCGTCCAGAGGGCCCGCGACGTCGCGGAGAGTCACCATCTCCCTGTCCCGTCGTGGGTGGAGCCACCAACTTGATCGGGGAGCCTTCGGTTGCCCCCTAATCAAGTTCCTCAGGACACTACAATAAAGTTCTTGTCACTGTCACTGTCACTCCCTTATGGGATTATAACAGGAAGGGCAAGTACATATGGTCGTCTTTGCGAACAAAGAATATAAATACATTATATAATCATAAGTGTGTTATTG
This sequence comes from Dermacentor albipictus, assembly GCF_038994185.2. NCBI lineage: Eukaryota > Metazoa > Arthropoda > Arachnida > Ixodida > Ixodidae > Dermacentor > Dermacentor albipictus. Next base: position 2,181,770 of record NW_027225589.1, read on the forward strand.
CAAAGGTTTTGGTTTCACTAAACAAAAGAATTAAGTGGTTCATAACAAATGCTATATTTGGGTACAATATATATTAACAAATATTCAATTATTCATTACGTTTACTGTTCGTTAAAGATTCCCAGACTGTTTTCTATGGCTGCAGAAAACAGGGAACCTACTTTTAGAGTCATAGCAAGAATTATTTCTGGCACAGACAAGCAGAAATGCTTATGAAGTTTATGCAAGATTTGTCTTCGCATTCCCATCTAGCAGAGGAGGAGGTGGAAAAAAAATTATTTTCTGTGGGAGGATGGATACTGCTGAGTAGCAGGGAATAGTGTACCCTAACCATTGCTGTTGCCTATGGATGTGCACTTGCATTTACATATAGTATGACAGTTGCAATTCTATTTCCACAAGCTGTTGTTACTGCAAGCTACTTGCAGTTTACCGGTACACATCTGTAATACATTTAGGGCAAGTTTAAACTTTCTACTGTATTTATGGCTTTTGACACAATTGGAAGGCAATATTCTGCAAATAAGTCAAGCATTATGTGTCGTCCCATACAATGGAACACTTTTGAAGAATCTGAATCGCCACCTGGGCCGTGATGAGCTGAAGAGTGTGTTCTGTGTAAACTAGTGCACCTGTATAGCTTAAAGCTGTGGAGAGGACATTTATTATCAGTTGTGAAGGTTTCTAATTTAAACTGCACTCAGTAAAAACCTCTATGCAGTTTTGCGTACCACAACCCCCACCCACTTTATTTTGTTTAGATGTAATCACACGTATGCCTTAACGTGTACACTATGACCTTCATTCCCAAAAAGTCAAAACGAATAGCACCACTCTAAGTGCTATGTGCCTTCTGTCTCACATTTGTTGTCAAATATTGTTAGTGTGGGATATTGCAGTCGGCAGAGAAAGGGATTTCTGGAGCAATATAATGTAATAAGTACTGTGATCTCAGTGCATTCACTGCTGTTTAAGCATCAGCAGGTCTTACACTAAGAATGACGATTAAATACACATGTATATTTGATGTCGCAACCCTAATGAGGCATTTAATAGATTGAATTATAAAGGATTCCGGATTTCGATCGGCAGACAGATTTTATTCCACTGAAAGAATGGCATCATGCTAATTGTTCTCGCATTTGGTGCTATATTTATCTTTATTTACTTCAGTTAGAATGTGTACGCCTCGTCAGCGATATCGCTTGACATGTTTTAGAATAACTGTATTTCCTGTTTAGGCAAATTCGCAATCGTAAATCACCTTGTGGAGTTCTCTGGTTGAAGCCGTTGACTCTCTTTCCCTTTGCCACATTTGGCTCACCTGGTTAGCTAATTAGGCAGAAAAGCTGCAGGAGAAAGGTGATTGCGACGAAGTAGACGTGTCCCCTAGGCGACCTTTTCACGGTGACTAAAGGAACAACTTGTCTTGGTTTCTGCGGTCAACTCCCATGGCCTCGGCCTTTTTCTTGATGGTCATAGCCTTCTCTTCACAGGCTCAATAAGAAAAGGATCATTTTCTGAGCTAAGACTATTTCCTAAAAAAACCCCTTTAGGTTGTATTTGTAGCTTTGCGACACAACATTGCCGCGTTACTGGCCACTCAAGGCACTTTACGTATATTCGCCGTCTTCTTTCTTGGAAAAACAGTTTTAAGTAGCACACAGTGAACAACAGAAAGTTGTATCGGGAGGTTTTCATGCTGCTCTACAATTTTCTCATTGACACTTTTCATTTGACTATTATATTTTAGAAGTTTATTAACTAATTAGGAATAAATATGTAATTAAGCAGAATGCAACAAAAGTGTCTGTGTATTTCCAAACGATGGCAAAGAACATTATTTGTTTCTGCGTAGCTACAGAGCATTTACATATTTCTAAATATTGGTGCATGATAGTTGGGACACCCTGTAGATCAACAAACAATGTTACAATTTTCATAATCATGTCGTGCAGGATATTGGTGGTTATCGCTGCTTCAAGCTGATTCTTTCAGTAAGGTGCAAGCAGTTTTGAAGTTAAACTGTTCTACAGCAAGGGCATGCAGTCTAAAAAATCAAGCAAAAGGTCAAGGTGTGTTCACTATTCAGACGTTTAACTAAGCTGAAGAAAAAGAAAACAGGACACAATAACTAATAAACAACGCACAATTTTAAAATTTCAATTGAACAAGAAACCAGTTTTTGTAGATGCAGAAACAAGCCACCAGCTTATGTGAAGCACACTCATGAAATCTGCTCTAAGTGAATCAGTTGTTACCGCAAGACTTGGACGCCATATGAATGTAACGATCAAGAACTTTCAGAAGGATATTAACACTTCGAAATGGATTGGGCTTTGAAGATTCTCGAGCTGAAATCCTCAACAACTTGTTCTGTCTTTTAAAGTGTTGAGCTCATTCTGTATTCTCAAAAGGCGGGAAAGTGAAAGCGAAATATAGGCAGTGATGATTCTGGCAGAAGGCTTGAGTAAATTATTTCGAGGAATTTTTAAAGAGCCACGTCAAACCCCCTTCCAGCGCGGGAATGCAAGTTAGCGTATGTGTCGCTCTTCTACTGAATTTACGTCTTATGGTCCCAGGGCAAGCTCGTCTCCAATAGGTGCTCAATCACCTATATTTAAAAGGTTAGCGGCCGTCGTCTGTCGATCGAAGGCAAACCTGGGACATACGCAGATGATATGACGCACTGTTTCTGAAATGAACCACGCTGACGACAGTTCAAGGGCACGAACGCAGCACCGTTCTCAGCATGTCTACGTGTACGTGCCCAGCATGCACAAGTATGACTGTGCCCGGGCACCAAGACATACGTACATAAAAAACGCATACCAAAAGTTGAAAGCTTATACTGAAGGTATAATCTGTGGAATTAAATAAAAAAGTGGGTATTTACACAATCATATTGAGGCAAACGCAAGCCCTAGTTATATTTAGATCATCTATAAGAAACGACTAGCACTCTCTTCATTTCCCTTTAGGCCATAGGCTAGAGACAATTTTGGGTGATAAACCGATGAGTTGAGAGTTTTGTTCCACATGCTTTGTTTTACAATAGCGGGTGCGTACTTTGCTCACATGCCAGATCGTTTCCAATACAAACGAGCGCCGGCAACGTGTGCCTACGGCGTCTGCCAAAGGCGTCTACTACGGCTTCCGCGATTAGCGTGGCCAACACCGCAATAGACGTCGTGGTTGTCACTACTCCGTATGGAGTGCGTGGCGAGGAATACATCGATGCATCCTAGCAGCCACCGGAGAAGAACGCCCGTCCTCCCTCTCCTGACCTCCCTGCGTCGCGCGCCACAGGAGAGGGCAGGCATCTGGGCCGTGTTCCTCACTCGTGCACGCGAGATTGAACCGCGTTCATCGGTTCACACTCAAAAGCTTCCACTCATACGATACCTCACGGCGGCGTTGACGGCAGAAATGTGCCTAGAGTGTCCATATAATCGCTATCGCAACAAAATTTCGTAACACCATCCGGTAAAATGAGAAATGTGGAATAACAGAGTCGAGAAAGGCGGCATTCCCGCCATCTCCCCATTCGTTCGTTGTACCTCCGCGATGAGCAGTTCCGTTTCTTATGAACAGGAAATTCCTAAGCACGCATATGCAGATTTTTGCTTCTACCGATACCGCACCTAACAGGCCAGCGTTGACGGCGATGCCGTAAAATAAAGATCGGTTGGTCAGACGGAGAGATAGACACAGCAGAATTACAGTGGTGGGCTTAGCCATTATGACATTACGCTAACGAGGACACGGGTTCGATCCCCGGTTACAGCGGACTCGTCACGTCAGGCGCAAACGGCAAAAACGCTGGTGTACCAATACAAGTAGTTAAGCGCACGTCAAGCAGCATCGGGCTGTCCAATTAGGTTTTTCTGGCACCCCCGCTACTCCGATCCCATATAATTATGTCTTCGTTTCGCCGCACGAAACACCGTACTTTTTTCCGTAGCAACTTTCGAGCTCTTTGCAGCAAGACCGATATGGTGGGCTAGTCTGTTTACGAGACAAAAGAGCTGGTGCTTCGCATCTATCATGCGTCATCTCTTTCTGGCACTAACAGGCACAAGTGTGAACTGCTGCGACAGTACAAATGAAGCTACAAAAACACGCTAAGAAATAAAGAAGGGCAAGAAAGATATGCGCAGCAGCGAGTCACCCGATCATTGCTCCCAAAGCACATTCCTCGAGACTTCCAAACCAGCGTTGCCTTCAGTCTTCGTATCCCACAGTGTGTTTGCGTGACGTAGTGGTACGTCCTCCGTGGTTTTTGAAATACCACATACGGTAGCTGATTGCTTTGAACTTGTATGTTTAGACACAGATGGTATTTCGAAAGACATGCTCTTTAGTCTTTTATCTCTTTGCCTTCCTATCAAAATGGCTCCAATATCCATGGTTGTAACAACGTAATGCCGAATTCTCCGTCGAAATTTTTTCTCGTTGTGATATTTTCGGGCACTGATGACAGTTCTGCACTGGAAAAGCACGCCAAAAATGTTTGACACATGGATGGGTTACTTCCGTAGTGTTTCTACACAGGTTGGCTGCGGTGATCGATATTTCGAAGGCATTCCTAGAACCTGTATATAGTGGAATGAAACTTCGAACTTCCCTCATCTCTGACATCGCTTAAAGATGTCTCGCCTCTCATTTGTTTAATTATGTTTAACACTGCAACTCTCGAATAAAACATGTAGTGTTTTTACTAAGTGCTCGCTATGACCACCTCATATTAGTCACCAGTACAATGTAGCACTTCCCATTGGTCGGTACAATTTTTTTCTTCCTTTATTTCAGTAGCTAGCAACGAGAGAAATCGCCTCCCAAGCTCAGTCGTCACAATCTCCGATACCTTATTTAGGTGGGGTTATATTAGAATCATCACTCTTAGGTCGCGCTGATTATTTTTTGGATTTATATCTTTTTTTAACTTCATGCTAACATTTCTGTGCTAGGGAAATAAGTGCCTCATAATAAGCATTACCTTAGTACCTGGATAGAAATAGATTATTTACCTCATTTTCCGGTGATTCTGTCTTTACTATATTACTACAGTTCCCGTAATCTCGCCAGGGTCAAATGACTGCTTCATTATCTGGAAGTTTTTCGACGTTTTCGCCAACTCATTCAACAAGATCCCCAGCACGACGCCTAAATAGCATTCTACATGCTGTAATATTCAAGCACAACAGCAAGTTTTTTTTTTTTAACTTACAGCAAGGCATGGCTAAATTAGAGGCGGACTTGACCCATGTGCTTATGTTCCCCCACCCGCTACCGTGCTTGGTGCTAGCGTTTTTATATCAGTCGTTTGTCATTATGTGCGTCCTTGTTCCCACACTAAACAATAAAACGTTCAACCCGCACGGGCAGTGTTCCGATTTTTCACCGTCACTACAACGGAACAACACTGCTATCTCAAATTTGTTTATATTGATATGTTCTCTCTAATTCGCTCTGCTGTTTATGACTGAGTCAAGTTTTTATAACATGGTACATAAATATATTTAGAGTACCCCTGATATTTTCACCTATGGTGCGTGTCACTGCGCAGAATCAATACAGATCTATGCCGACGTGCATACTGAGATGTGTGGATATCTATAGTTGCCGTTGAAAAGACGTGCCGAATAAGAGTGACAGAAAGAAATATATGGCAGCTTTCGCAGAGCACAGGCCAGCTATAAAGAACAATAGGAGAAGATCAAGCTTTCTTTGTCAGTAAATTTGGCATGGGTGAAAAAAAATCCATGAAATATCAAACACACCCGTGAGCGCACGTATTGCGACCACGGACTCCCCGAGTAAACAGAATTTACGCGTAATTTATACAAACTAACAACTGAAATTAACTGTTCCCCTGTAAAGCTCGCGATATTACCTCCAGGCTGCTGTCCTCAGTATCGAGTTACAATTAAAGGCGAAGAAAAAATGTCACCGTTCTCGGAAAATTCCTTGACCGTATAATTTTCGCTCAGCGGCTCGCCCTACCTACCATTTCCAGATTGCGGGCTGTACGATTGCAATGCCAGATTTTCCTGGCCCGCCGCGGTGGCCTAGTGGTTATGGTGTTGCGTTGCTAAGCGCGAGATTTTGTGACGAAGTACCGGTCAAGGCGGTCGCATTTGTATGGGAGCGAAATGCAAAAAAAAAACAATGACACCCGTGTACGCTTCACTTTTTGCACTGAAAACCCCACGTCATACAGTAGTCTCGAAGTACGACGCGCCTAATAATAGGATCGTCGTTCCGGCACTCAATGTCCCTGAATTTTAAGCTTCGCTCCAACATATTCAGTGCAAATATGTTGTTAGCTACACCACTGCAGTATTAATATGTAACTTGCTTCGTTCATTGATTTTTTCGTCTTTTGTGAAAGAAGCCTGATGATCTAGGGTAAACTGAATGCGTTACAGAGAAAAAAATCCCTACAAGCTCGCAGAAGCTGGAAATGATGAATATTCCATGCTGTGTAATGCCGCGATCATTGAATGCACCCGCTTTAAGCATTTCTTTTTTCTTTCGCATAAACTTTGTTCAGCCGAATGCAAAGTTGGCCGCTTTAATGTATATTATTGTGCTTTTGGAGTGCCAGTGATGGCATTCAGGCGAGATTAAATGCCTGTTCTTTGTCACTGAATAGATTAGAGTCCTCGTACTCCTCTGATGAAGCACGTTTATTTTACTCGCATGCGATTTGGATGAATGTACGCTGCAATTAGGAGTAAGAAAACTCTCCGAATGGGGAAAGGTTTTACAAGCGGTTCAAGAGTGATTTTTGAAAAATTATTCTAAAATAATTATTCCTGCGCCACATACATAAAATATATATACAGGGCATCCCATCTAACTTCTACCTTGAAAATGGAACTTGTACAGTTCCATTTTCAGGCTCGTCTTCTTTTCAGTAATTAGCCGGGAACAATTAATTAACTTTTTAGATATCACTTCAAACGTTCAGACCTCAACAGGAAACTTGCGGAGCTTCACAATTCTTGCCCAGCCCAGGTACTTCCAATGAGATAGACAGCCTGGGCGTTTTTATTCGGGAAAAACGAAAGCCCCCGAAGGTTAAAAAATGACACCTGACAGCGCGCTCTGTGCGCCCAAATGCACCGCGCTTACAGCGCTCTCATGAGTGATTTGTAAAAACATCGCCAGCACTGCGCCTTCCCTTCACTTACGAGAAGGGGCTTCAACCTTTGCTCGGCTCTGACATTACCGGCAGTGGCTGGCGACGGGCGCTCCGAAATAGCGCTTCGTCAACAGCCGCTCTCACATGTCGCCGAGGAACGCGCCGTCGTCAGTCCTTTATTCCGACAGGCCGGAGGAGAACAATATTTTTCCAGCGTTGAAGCCGATGCCGAATTGAAAAAATACACACAAAACATGAATCATACATCTTGAACATATGCGAGAGAGAGCATCATTTGTTACAGTGCCGCTGTTCTTCCAAGCCGTGCCAGCGGCTAGATGCATGCGAGCTTGGCTGTCAATTATGGTCGTGCCAGGCAACCGCTTCAAAGAATTTGTTTGCAGTGCCTAAAGCATGCCGTACTCTAGTGAGCAGAAGGCCAACATGGTCTTAGCCTTGGGAACGGCACGGGGCGACAAGACGAAAGCTGCCAAGGTATACCGAAATTGGCAATGTACGGGAAGACCTAGCGCGAACACAATTATGAGTTTTTACGTGACGCTAAAACATGGAGCTTCATGAAGACGCGGCACGAAATAGGGAGCATCAGTGAAAATGCTGAAGGAGACAATTTGGCTTTCATGACTGCAAACCCTCATTCCAGCGTGCGTGATCTTAATGGTGAGGTCACCATTTCAGAGACTTCAGCGTCAAGCATTCTTAAAAAGGCTGAAATGCATCCCTATCACCTCCAACTGCATCAAAAGCTGCAAGAAAGAGGCTGAGGGTTTCAATGGCGGCTTGATTTCTCAAATTTGATCCTTCTGATCAGTGACTAAACACCCGATTTTGTTAACAAAGTGCTCTGGACAGATGAGGCAACCTTCTGCAGAAATTTTCAATTCAACATCCATAATGCGCATTGATACCAACCCGCATTGGGTGATGCCAATGGTCATTCAGTGTATGGTGGGGTATCTTTGACGGAATAAAAATTGGTTTCATATTTTATGAACACAGGCTCACTGCTCAGCGGTACATGAACGACATCTTGGAAGGCCCAGTCAAAGATTTTCGCTGGGATGTCCCTCTTGCGTTTTTAAAGCGAACTTGGTATCAGCACGACGGTAAACCAGCTCACAGCAGCAGCCTTACCCGAGCCTGGCTTGACGAACCCTTCAAACGCCAGTGGGGTGGGCGTCATGCATCAGTCGCATGGCCTGCAGGGTCACCGGACTTGACACCTCTTGACTTCTTCTTGAAGGTACATGTGAAAGACCGATGTACCGCAAACCTATAACTACACCAGAAGCGCTACAGGCAGAGATTGCTGAGGCCTGCAGCGAGATACCATTTTGCGTTTTCAAAAAAGCTACATCGGATGCACTGAAAAGGTGCCAATACTGCATTATGGCAGAGGGTGACTTCTCTGAACACATTCTCTAGACAGACATCACAGCGAAAAATCTCTACAACCATCATTCATGAAAAGAGCCATCTGTGTGAAACTTTTGTACGACATGTAAAAGGTACGTAAGTAATTTGAAATTACAAATTCTGTGCAGACAACGAATGGCCACGAAGCTAAAAAGCAACCTTCCGTGGCAGTTACAATTCTTCATTTTCTAGCAACCACCGTAATTCACAAGACGTTATCAAGCTTGTTATAATGCGCGTTTGCTTGTTGGAGTCTTGCTTCCAAATTGGTACTCATGAGCTTGTCATTTTTCCTCCGCATACAGTCTGCTAGCGTGAGAGTGCAATTATCGTCGCAGAAACAGGAGCCGCGCTGTATTTCAAGTGCCGCCCGAACCCACTGGCGTTTATCTCGGAACAAAGCACAACGCGAAGCTCTGTCGCGGGAAGCACGAAAGGCGCGAAGTGAACGACGTTTTTTACAAGGAACGGTTGACAGCGCGGTAATTGTGGTTCATTCGAGCGCACGGAGCGTGCTGTCACGTGGTATTTTTTAAACTCCGTGGGCTTTCGTTTTTCCCGGGGAAAAATGGCCACGCTAAGTATATCTCGCTAGAAGTGCCTGGGCTGGGAAATATTTGTGGAGCTCCCCAACTCTTCTATTGACGCCTGAACATTCGAAGCTACATTTAAAAAGGCAATTATTGTACTTCAGCAAATTACTTAAGAAACGACCAGAAAAGATATGGTACTGTGAGTTTCGATAAACGGTAACAGCATCCACGCGATTTCTCTTGTGTAGAACGCATAGGTTTTATTCAAAATCTTGGTCCAGTTTAGCTGGGACACCCTGTATATATAATATAATCGAAGTAATTCTTCGGTAGCTGGAGGCGCATGTAGAAAAGCAAAGCACCTTCAATTTCGCCGCTTCGCCTGGTGCCTGGGCTTCAACTAGGGTGAGATTGGAGGGGCACACAAAGTTAAATTCATACATTTTATCCATAACAGTAAAATTGAAAAAAAAACGCCGTGGTTTCGCAGTGGCTATGGTGTTGGGCTGCTGAGCACGTGGTCGCGGGATCGAATCCCGGCCACGACGGCCGCATTTCGAAGGGGGCGAAATGCGAAAACACCCGTGTACTTATATTTAAGTGCGCGCTAAAGAGCCCCAGGTGGTCAGAATTTCCGCAGTCCTTCACTACTGCGTGCCCCATAATCAGAATGTGGTTTTGGCACGTAAAGCCCCACAATTTTTTGAATTGAAAGAAAAAGAAGTAGTAGCTAGCCTATAACCACAAATGCACGTGCATTTATTGACGTCACGAATACCGACACGTACATTCATTCTTGTCAAAGTCAATGAAAAAAACAAGAAAACATAGATAGGCATCAGGGGTGCGATCTTGTATGCGTTCCAAAATAGAACGGAGGCGGTCCGTTCCACCGAGCCACACACGATTGGTCAATTTGAACCGTGATGAATGCCATGACGTCAATTGTGCCGTGATATCTGCTGTCAACCATTCCGCGTCGTCGGATATCAGACGAATACAATGGCCTCCGTTCTATTTTGGAACGCGTACAAGATCGCACCCTAGGAATGTAAAAAAAAAAAAGGAATGCAGAGAACACGCAGGCAGTTCGTGAAAAACCCATGCGTGAACGCAAGCTCATTCAGTCGTGTCCGCGAGGGAGAAAAGTCGCGGACAATGGAATGTAGGGGAGAGGGTTCACATGTTAACAATGAGCACACGAAAGGTCCCACTTGACAGGACAGTGTCTCTTTTTTTTCTTTGTTTCGTGCAAGGCCCTTAACGTCGAACCCCGCATTAAAACGTACGACAATTTTCAAGCTGCTGATGTGAGGTAACCTGGTGTCATTCGTGGCTGCTGCGAATAACGATATCACGGTCGTTATTATCCCGAAAGCGTAGGCCACGCTAGACGATTGCAGGTCGTTGGTACCAGCGTTTTCATGAAGAAACTCTGTCTCGTGTACCGTCCCTTGAGCATTCAAGAAGAATAAACAAGTTGCCGACTGATGAAAAGATGCTATTTGTGTATTTTGCCAACTACCGCCTTAGGAAAGTCGGGAAGAACCCTCCTTTTGAAGTGCGAATCAGAGTTCATTACCGTTGTGTCAGTTTATTTTCCTTTTTTGCTATTATTTATGACAACCTTCAAGGCGCACACATAACATTACAGTGGGGAGTTCTTTAGGAATCGAGTGAACTTTAATATATAGCAGCACAATACAGAAAATATATGTAAAATATATACCTCGCGTCTACATATCTCTATGAGTTCTACGCTCCGACGCCTCTTACGACAAAAATCTGACATCGCACTTCCTCACACTGTAGTGGTTGTTGCAAACAATAGAACTATGGTTCCAGTCCTCAACTTTTCTACATCGGCCCATATTCTTCAACAAGAAATTTCACTAGCCTCAATGTAGCCGCTGGAATACTGTACAGTTTCCGCTTTCAATGCAAACGACCAGACCATGCACCAATTTGTCATACAGGCGTCAACCAAAGCTCCTGAACAAAATGATATCCCCCGACCTCTTATTTTCCCAACGTGAAGCGCTCCGTGCTGTGCTGTTTTCCAACCTTGACGTTTTTGATATTGAGAAGAGTCCACTTGCCGTCCACATGGCGTTGCCTGCCCCATCGACATTGGGGACGCCTGCCCTCCACACAAGGAACCTTGCCGAGTGTCTAACTCTGAACGCCAAGTTATACCAAAGGAGGTAGAGATAGAGCCTTCATCTGGTCCTTGGGGATCCCCTGTGGTGCTTGTGAAAAAGAAGGACAACACCTGGCGGTTTCACTTCAATTATTGCCATCTCAATCAGGTTCGACTTTCGATTGCCTTCATGGTGCCAGATATTTCTTATCGCTAGATCTCCACTCGGGGTTCTGGCAAATTGCCGTCGATGACCGCAACCACGGGCATGCCGCTTTCATCACACGCGATGGCCTCTACAAATTTACGGTAATGCCTTTAGGGTTGCCTAATGCACCTGCAACTTTCGAACCCATGATGGACACTCTTCTACGCTGTCCAATGTGGTCGACCTGTCTTTGTTATCTGGACGATGTCAACGTTTCCTCGGCCGGCTATAAAAGCCATCTCCCTCGTCTTTCGGCTATTTTCGACACATTGCGCCAGGCTGGCCTCCAGATCACTTCCTCTAAGTGAACCTTTGGGCGCAACCAGATCAAATTATTTTGGTACTTAGTTGATGCTGCCGGTGGCAAACCAAACTCTGACAAAATCCGTGTCGTCCGTGAGTTTCCGCTTCCCAGGCCCCGCATTAAATACGCAGCCTTCTTAGGCTTTGCTCTTGCTTTCGCCCCTTTGTTCTCAAACTCGCGGACATTGCTAAACCCCTCATGGACCTCCTCAAAAAGAATTCGACCTTTTCTTCGGGCACGGATTATACCACTTCCTCTGCATCGCTAATTTGTACCCTCACGTCACCACCTGTGCTGGCTCATTTTGACCCAGCTGCTAGAGCATTACTTCGCACCGACGCAAGTAGCCATGGCATAGGTGCTACCCTCGGCCAAACACAGAAAGGAGATAACCGTGTGAGTGCGTATGCTAGTCGCCTCCTGTCACAGTCAGAAAAGGATTGCACAAATACTTAGCAGGAGCGCCTAGCTCTCGTCTGTGCATTCACGAAATTCCGTCCATGCCTGTACGGACTGCCGTTCGTGGTCATAACAGACCGTCATGCGCTCCACGGGATATGGACACATAAAGACCCCACAGGGAGGCTCGGCCATTGGGCATTACGATTACTGTAGAACAAGTTCTCATCATAGTCATCATCAGCCTGGTTACGCCCACTGCAGGGCAAAGGCCTGTCCCATGCTTCTCCAACTACCCTGCCATGTACTAATTGTGGCCATGTTGTCCCTACAAACTTCTTAATCTCATCAACCCACCTAACTTTCTGCCGCCCTGTGCTACGCTTCCCTTCCCTTGGAATCCTTTCCGTAACTCTTAATGACCATCGGTTATCTTTCCTCCTCATTACGTGTCCTGCCCATGCCCATTTCTTTTTCTTGATTTCAACTAAAATATCATTAACTCGCGTTTGTTCCCTCACCCAATCTGCTCTTATCCCTTAACGTTAAACCTATCATTCTTCTTTCAATAGCTCGTTGAGTCGTCCTCAATTTAAGTAGAACTCTTTTCGTAAGCCTCCACTCTTCTGCCCTGTACGTGAGTATTGGTAAGACACAGCTCTTATAAACTTTTCTCTTGAAGGATAATGGCAATCTGCTGTTCATGATCTGAGAATGCCTGCCAAACGCACCCCAGCCCATTCTCATTCTTCTGATTATTTCAGTCTCATGATCCGGATCCGCCTTCACTACCTGTCCTAAGTAGATGTATTCCCTTACCACTTCCAGTGCCTCACTACCTATCGTAAACTGCTGTTCTCTTCCGAGACTGCTAAACATTATTTTAGTTTTCTGCAGATTAATTTTTAGTCCCACCCTTCGGCTTTGCCTCTCCAGGTCAGTGAGCATGCATTGCATTTGGTCCCCTGAGTTACTAAGCAAGGCATTTTCATCAGAGAATCGCAAGTTACTAAGGTATTCACCATTAACTCTTATCCCCAATTCTTCCCAATCCAGGTCTCTGAATACCTCATGTAAACACGCTGTGAATAGCATTGGAGAGATCGTATATCCCTGCCTGACGTCTTTCTTTATTGGGGTTTTGTTGCTTTCTTTATGGAGGACTACGGTGGCTGTGGAGCCGCTACCGATATCTTTCAGTATTTTTATATACGGCTCGTCTACACCATGATTCCGCAATGACTCCATGACTGCTGAGGTTTCGACTGAATCAAACGCTTTCTTGTAGTCAATGAAAGCTATATCTAAAGGTTGGTTATATTGTGCACATTTTTCTATCACCTGATTGATAGTGTGAATATGGTCTATTGTTGAGTAGCATTTGCGGCTACTCAAATTGTGAGGAGAACAAGTTTTCGGTTGTTTACAAATCTGGCAAATTACACACTGACGCCGACTACCTATCACGTGACCCCATTGAACCATCCGACTATACGAAACCAGACCTCGACACCTACGTGTTAGCAATCACAGACATCATCAATGTGGCCAACGAATAATGTATAAATACATCGTTGCTCTCTCTCGACCGTCTGCGATTCGGCACCCTCGACTCCTCACTCATCATGTTATTCCTTCAGGATAACCTTCCTTACTGGTGCAACATGCACCACGACGGCGCAGAACTCCTTCTAGTTGTCCCGCGTCATCTACGCAGAGATGTCCTAGTCCAGTTTCATGAGCCCATTACTTCCGGGCACTGAGGCGTCTCCAGAACTTATGATCGCATATGACAGCGTTTAATCTGGAAGGGACTTTAGGAGCTAGGCGCTCCCGCTCAGTAATGGTGTAATTTTTTTCTGACTATGACAGGAGGCGACTACCATGCGCAATCACACGGTTATCTCTGTTATGTGTTTGGCCGAGGGTAGCACCTATCAGGCACGTACCCAGGATTTTTTTTCGGGGGGGGCCCACCACCTTCATCATCATCATCATCATCATCGTCGTCGTCGTCATCATCATCATCATCATCAGCCTGTTTTAAGTCCACTGCAGAACGAAGGCCTCTCCCTGCGATCTCCAATTACCCCTGTCCTGCGCCAACCGATTCCAACTAGCGCCCGCGAATTTCCTAATTTCATCGCTCCACCTAGTCTTTTGTCATCCTCGATTGCGTTTTCCTTCTCTTGGTACCCATTCTGCAACCCTAATGGTCCAACGGTTATCTAACCAGCGCATTACATGACCTGCCCAGCTCCATGTTTTCCTCTTGATGTCAATTAGAATATCGTCTATACCCGTTTGCTCTCTGATCCAAACAACTGTCTTTCTGTATCTTAATGTTATGCCTAGCAATCTTCGTTTCATCGCTCTTTGCGTGGTCCTTGCTCTCAAACATCTTTGTCAGTCTCCGACTCTCTGCCCCATATGTCAGCATTGGCGAAATGCACTGATTGCACATCTTACTTTTCTATGATAATGGCAAGCTTCCAGTCAGGAGCTGGCAATGTCTGCCGTATGCGATCCAACCCATTTTTATTCTTCTCTGAATTTCCTTCTCATAATCAGGGTTCCCCGAGATTAATTGACCTAGGTAAGCGTGCTCCTTCATAGTCTCTAGAGGGCCACTGGTGATCCTGATCTCTTGTTCCTTTGCCCGGCTGTTTATCATTATCTTTATCTTCTGCATATTAATATTCAACCCCACTCTTACACTCTCTCTGTTAAGGTCTCCAATGATTTGTTGTAACTCGTCTGAATTGTTGTTGAATAGAACAATGTCATCGGCAAACCGAAGGTTGCTGAGATATTCGCCGTCGATCTTTACTCCTAAGCCTTCCCAGCTTAATAGCTTGAATTCTTCTAAGCAAGCAGTGAATAGCTTTGGAGAAATTGTGTCTCCCTGTCTCACCCCTTTCTCTATAGGTATCTCCCTGCTTTTCTTGTGTAGAATTAAGGTAGCTGTAGAACCTCTGTAGATATTCTTACGCGAAAGACTAGTCAGTAAGACGAGAAACTATTTATAGGTTATATTTACAACAACGCTTGCAGCGCTGACCGGTTAGATTCACCGCGCGAGCCCAGTTCGTTCTTCCTCCTCTTTTCTGGAGTGATGGCACCCACGCGCCTCGTTCAAACAAATACCACACCCATGTAGCAATATTACTCCGCCAGTTAATCACAGAAGTAAACAAAATCATCGTCATGCGGCCTTATCAAAATGGCGTCGTGCTTGATAGCTCCGGATCGTCCGCTGTTCTTGAAGAGTTTTTCCATCGGCGGAACCAATGAGGTATGCAACAGACATGGACAGAGTGTACGGAGTCTGAGTATATTTCACTCTTCAAAAGTCTGCGGTACAGTTCTTTTCACTGCTGAGCCGGTTTACTCATGAAACTTCACTGCCAACTGAAGTGAAGCTTGACAATAAATAGTTGCAGCGAAGCAAGCATTTCAGTTCAATAAAGAATTAGGCTTTCGTCATTCCACTGTAATAGGCGAGGGAAAACGTGTAAAATTAAGCGCTAATAATTTTACTTTCCTGTGGTTACCGCCTTATTTGGGTAACAGGAAAAGTTTGAAGTACGGATTATTTGCAGTCTCGTGGAGGCACAGTGGCTGGTTGTAATGAGGGCGTGGGCGAGGCTTCACTGTAGACTTAAGTTGTCTCCGACTATAGTAGCATTTTTTGTATTAGCTCTGGAAGAATTACAGCGAAATATATATTTGCGGAACGATCACAGTTCTTTTGGATTCCTCGTTTACTGCTCCAAGTGCGAAAACGACTCGTGTTGTCATTTGGGAAGTTGCGTACCGCTGTGTGGCCGCCAGTCCCATACAACCGTGTAGAGCGCAGGATACTGCGATTGTAGACGTACTGCGCCCACCGCGAAAGGTTAGAAAAACACCCGCATAAGCACGATAGAGAAGTGGCTACGTGAGGCGGTTCGACCGATAACTGTAGAAGCGTCATTCAAAACACGTAATTGTTCTCCGCTTCCGACGGCGTTTTCTCTACTTCCTATTTAAATAAAAAGATGTTGATCCATACCTCTTTTATGAAGCAACGGTTATATTTGTTAGATTTGTTGTTAAATTCGCTTTTCCTTGCCGTTTGGTTGTTGCGTTGGCTCTCTCCCTTAGTAGATCGCTTGATTTCTCAACTCCTTGCGATTTTTGTTTCCAGTTGCCAATTTTGCACGAAAAGTGCTACACAATTAAAGAAAAACCAGACGAGGTAACGGGTGACAGTCATCTTGATTATGGGTTTGAGGGTTATTGCAGCTTTTCGTGATGGACGCTGTTTCACATTATTTTATTTCCCACCTTATCTAACCCATATCACCTGTATATGATTCCGGGCATCTGCCAGCGTCGCGACGAGCTGTCATTCAAGGAAATAATGAAGCAAAAGGAAAAGTTAAACGCAATCGGCGTTTTCTCCGCCGGCAACTCGTTCCACGAGAGTACAGACCAGCTGACTAACAGCCGCATCCCTTTCCTGGTCCCAGGATGAGCCTAAACAAAGAAGGTTGAACTAACAAAAGCAACAGCTATGCGCGTGACAGTTGAATGGATGGTGACAAATGAACGCATCTCGAGTTAATCTCGCGGGCGCCGAATCTATGAGAAAACTGGCCTTCACATCCCAAGAGATGCTGATAACTACCGCCATCCAAAAGGAGTGAAAAAGGCAGCATAATGCTGACCGATGAATAGCTGCCAAGTCTCAACATTGATCTGGCAGCGCTTTAGGAAAGTGTGAGGAGTGGTGGCGTGGGTGGGGAGGGGGGGGGGGGTGTATGCCATCTGATTTCGGGGGGGGCCCGGGCCCCCCCGGGCCCCCCCCTGGGTACGTGCCTGGCACCTATGCCATGGCTATTGCGTCTGTGCGAAGTAATGTTCTAGCAGCTGGGTCAAAATGAGCCAGCACAGGTGGTGACGTGAGGGTACAAATTAGCGATGTAAAGGAAGTGGTATAATCCGTGCCCGAAGGAAAGGTCGCATACTGTTTGAGGAGGTCCATGAGGGGTTAAGCAATGTCCGCGAATTTGAGAACAAAGAGGCGAAAGTAAGAGCCAAGCCCATGAAGGCTGCGTACTTAATGCGTGGCCCTCGGAAGCGGGAACTCACGGACGACACGGATTTTTTCAGGGTCCGGTTTGCCACCGGCAGCATCAACTAGGTACAAAATAACTTAATCTGGTTGCGCCCAAAGGTTCACATAGAGGAAATGACCTCGAGGCCAGCCCGGCGTAATATGTCGAGAATAGCCGAAAGGCGAGCGCAATGGCTTTTAAAGCCGGCCGAGGAAACGATGACGTCGTCCAGATAACAAAGACAGGTCGACCTCATTGGACCGCGTAGATGATGTCCATCATGGGTTCGAAAGCTGCAGCTGCATTAGGCAACCCTAAAGGCATGACCGTAAATTTGTAGAGGCCGTCGGGTGTGATGAAAGGGGCGTTCCCATTGTCGCGGTCATCGACGGCAATTAGCCAGAATCCCGAGTGGTTATCTAACGATTAGAAATATCTGGCACCGGGAAGACAATCGAAAGTCGAACCTGATTGAGATGGCGATAATCGACGTGAAACCGCCAGGTGTTGTCCTTCTTTTTCACAAGCACCACAGGGGATGCCCAAGGACTAGACGAAGGCTCTATCACATCTTTTTCAAGCTATTTCTCTACCTCCTTTTGTATGACTTGGCGTTCAGAGTGAGACACTCGGTAAGGTTCCTTGTGAGGAGGGCAGGCGTCCCCAGTGTCGATGGGGTGGGCAACGCAGTGTGGACGGCAAGTGGACTCTTATCAATATCAAAAACGTCAAGGTTGGAAAACAGGACAGCACGGAGCACTTCACGTTGGGCAAATAATACGTCGGGAGATGTCATTTTGTTCAGACGAGCCTTGGTTGATGCCGGTATGACAGATTGGGGCACGGTCTGGTCGTCAGCATCGAAAGGGGAAATTGTACAATATTCTAGCGGCGACATTGCGGCTAGCAAAATTTCTTGTTGAAGAATATGGGCCGATGTAGAAAAGTTGATGACTGGAACCATAGTTCTATTCTTTGCAACAACCACTACAGTATGAGGAAGTGCGATGTCAGCACTTGTCGTAGGAGGCGTCGGAGCGTAGAACTCATAAGAGATATGTGGGCGCCAGGTATATATTTACCATATACTTTCTGTATTGTGCTGCTATATATTAAAATTCACTCGGTTCCTAAGGAACTCCCCACTGTAATATTATGTGTGCGCCTTGAAGGTTGTCATAAATAATAGCAAAAAAGAAAAATAAACTGACACAACGGTAATCAACTCTGATTCGCACTTCAAACGGCGGGTTCTTCCCGGCTTTCCTAAGGCGGTAGTTGGCACAATACACAAATAGCGGCTTTTCATCAGTCGGCGACTTGTTTATTCTTCTTGAATGCCCAATGGACGGTACACGAGACAGAGTTTCTTCATGCAAACACTGGTACCAACGACCTGCAACCGTTTAGCGCGGCCTACGCTTTCGGGCCAATAAAGACCGTGACAGCGTTCTTCGCAGCAGCTACGAATGACACCAGGTTACCTCACATCAGCAGCGTGAAAATTGTCGTACGTTTTAATGCGGGGACTGGTGTCAAGGGCCTTGCACGAAACAAAGAAAGAAAGACACACTGTCCTGCCAAGTGGGACCTTTCGTATGCTCATTGTTAACATGTGAACCCTCTCCCCTACATTCCATCGTCCGCGACTTTCCTCCCTCGTGGACGCAAATGAATGCGCATGCGTTCACGCATGGGTTTTTCACGAACTGCCTGCGTGGTCTCTGCATTCCTTTTTTTTACATTCCTAATGCCAATGTGCGCACGCTCATGGTTGCATCTATGTTTTCTTCGTTTTTTCATTGTCTTTGATGAGGATGAATGTACGTGTCGGTATTCGTGACGTCAATAAATGCACGTGCATTTGTGGTTATAGGCTAGCTACTACTTTGTTTTTTTTTTCAATTTAAAAAATTATGGTGTTTTACGTGCCAAAACCACATTCTGATTATGGGGTCCGCCGTAGTGAAGGACTCCAGAAATTTTGACCACCTGGGGTTCTTTAACGTGAACCTAAACATAGGTACGCGGGTGTTTTCGCATTTCGCCCCCATAGAAATGCGGCCGTCGTGGCCGGGATTCAATCCCGCGACCTCGTGCCCAGCAGCCCAACACCATAGCCACTGAGAAACCACGGCGTTTTTTTTTCAATTTTACTGTTATGGATAAAATGTGTGAATTTAACTTTGTGTGCCCCTCCAATCGCAACCTCGTTGAAGCCCAGGCACCAGGCGAAGCGGCGAAATTGAAGGTGCTTTGCTCTTCTACATGCGCCTCCAGCTACCGAAGAATTACTTCGATTATATTATATATACAGGGTGTCCCAGCTAACTTAGACCAAGATTTTAAAAAAACCTATGCATTCTTCATAAGAGAAATCGCGTGGATGCTGTTACCGTTTATCGAAACTTACAGTACCATATCTTTTCTGGTCGTTTCTTAAGTAATTTGCTGAAGTACAATAATTGCCTTTTTAAATGTAGCTTCGAATGTTCAGGCGTCAATAGAAGAGTTGGGGAGCTCCACAAATATTTCCCAGCCCAGGCACTTCTAGCGAGATATACTTAGCGTGGCCATTTTTCCCCGGGAAAAACGAAAGCCCGCGGGGTTTAAGAAATACCACGTGACAGCACGCTCTGTGCGCTCGAATGAGCCACAATTACCGCGCTGTCAACCGTTCCTTGTAAAAAACGTCGCTCACTTCGCGCCTTTCGTGCTTCCCGCGACAGAGCTTCGCGTTGTGCTTGGTTCCGAAATAAACGCCAGTGGGTTCGGGCGGCACTTGAAATACAGCGCGACTCCTGTTTCTGCGGCGATAATTGCACTCTCACGCTAGCAGAATGTACGCGAAGGAAAAATGACAAGCTCATGAGTTCGAATTTGGAAGCAAGACTCCAACAAGCAAACACGCATTATACCAAGCTTGATAACATCTTGTGAATTACACTGGCTGCTAGAAAATGAAGAATTGTAAGATGACACGGTAGGTTGCTTTTTAGCTTCCTGGCCATTCGTTGTCAGCAGAGAATTTGTAATTTCAAATTACTTACGTACCTTTTACATGTCGTACAAAAGTTTCACACAGATGGCTCTTTTCATGGATAATGGTTGTAGAGATTTTTCCGCCGTGGTGTCTGTCTAAAGAATGTGTTCAAAGAAGTCACCCTCTGCCATAATGCAGTATTGGCACCTTTTCAGTGAATCGGATGTAGCTTTTTTGAAAACGCAAGGTGGTATTTCGCTGCGGGCCTCAGCAATCTCTGCCTTTAGCGCTTCTGGTGTAGTTGTAGGTTTGCGGTACACTCGGTCTTTCACATGTGCCCCCACGAAGAAGTCAAGAGGTGTCAAGTCCGGTGACCTTGCAGGTCATGCGACTGGTGCATGACGCCCACCCCACTGGCGTTTGAAGGCTTCGTCAAGCCAGGCTCGGGCAAGGCTGCTGCTGTGATCTGGTTTACCGTCGTGCTGATACCAAGTTCGCTTTAAAAACGCAAGAGGGACATCCCAGCGAAAATCTTTGACTGGGCCTTCCAAGATGTCGTTCATGTACCGCTGAGCAGTGAGCTTGTGTTCATAAAATATGAAACCAATTTTTATTCCGTCAAAGATACCCCACCATACACTGAATGACCATTGGCATCACCCAATGCGGGTTGGTATCAATGCGCATTATGGATGTTGAATTGAAAATTTCTGCAGAAGGTTGCCTCATCTGTCCAGAGCACTTTGTTAACAAAATCGGGTATTTAGTCACTGATCAGAAGGATCCAATTTGAGAAATCAAGCCGCCATTGAAACCCTCAGCCACTTTCTTGCAGCTTTTGATGCAGTTGGAGGTGATACAAATGCATTTCAGCCTTTTTAAGAATGCTTGACGCTGAAGTCTTTGAAATGCCGACCTCACCATTCAGATCACGCACGCTGGAATGAGGGTTTGCAATCATGAAAGCCAACTTGTCTCCTTTAGCATTTTCACTGATGGTCCCCATTTTGTGCCGCGTCTTCCTGAAGCTCCCTGTTTAAGCGTCACGTAAACCCTCATAATTTTGTTCGCGCAAGGTCTTCACCTACATTGCCAATTTCGGTATACCTTGGCAGCTTTCCTCTTGTCGCCCCGTACCGCTCCCAAGGCTAAGACCATGTTGGCCTTCCGCTCACTTGAGTACGGCATGCTTTAGGCACTGCCAAGAAATTATTCGAAGCGGTTGCGTGGCACGACCATAATTGACAGCCGAGCTCGCATGCATCTAGCCGCCTGCACAGCTTGGAAGAACAGCGGCGTTGTAACAAATGGTGCTCTCTCTCGCATATGTACAAGATGTATGATTCATGTTTTGTGTGTATTTTTTCTATTGGGCAACGACTTTAACGCTGGAAAAATATTGTTCTCATCCTATCAGAGAAAAGGTCTGATGACGGCGCATTCCGGCGCCAGAGCGCGCTGTCAGGTGGCATTTTTCAACCTCCGCGGGCTTTCGTTTTTCCCGAATAAAAACATCCAGGCTAAGTCTGTCTTGTTGGAAGTACCTGGGCTGGGCAACAATTGTGAAGCTACACAAGTTTCCTGTGGAGGTCTCAACGTTTCAAGCGATGTTTAAAAAGTTAATTAATAATTGCCGGCTAAAAGTGAAAAGAAGACGAGCCTGAAAATTCAACTGTAAGTTTGGATAAACGCTAACAACATGCGCACGATTTGTGTTCTGAAGAACGCATAGGTGTTTTTTTCAAAATCTTGGTACAAGTTAGCTGGGACACCTTGTATATATATTTTATGTATGTGACGTAGGAATAAATATTTTAGAATAATTTTTCAAAGATCACTTTTGAGCCGCTTGTAAAACCTTGCCCCATTTGGAGAGTTTCTTACTCCCAATTGCAGCCTACATCCATGCAAATCGCATGCGAGTAAAATAAACGTGCTTTATCAGAGTAGTACGAGGACTCTAATCTATGCAGTGACAAAGAACAGCCATATATTCTCGCGTGAAGGCCATCACCGGCACTCCGATAGCACGAGAATTTACATTAAAGCGGCCAACTTTGCATTCGGCTGAACAACGTTTATGCGAAAGAAAAGAAATGCTTAAAGCGGACGCATTCAATAATCGCGGCATTACACAGCGTGGAATATTCATCATTTTCAGCTTCTGCGAGCTTGTAGGGTTTTTTTCGTCTGTAACGTATTCAGCTTACCCTAGATCGTCAAGCTTCTTTCAAAAAAAAACGAAAAAATGAAAGATCGAAGCAAGTTACAGAATAATGCTGCAATGGTGTAGCCAACAACTTGCAGCGCCGGGCTGCTGGTTTCCTTGGTTTCGCCTCGTTTAGGAAGAACAGGTAGAGTCTTACGCCATAGAAATTCCGTATTCTGAGCTGCAAGCTTAAGAGCGTAAGATCGTACCTATATTCTGAGTTTTGACGTCATAGCCTTTTTACGTGAGTCCCATTCGATAGGATGCTTGTTTTCAATAGATGTTGTTGACCTTTTTTATTATATTCCGCAAAAATAACTGTTAGCTGCCATACTGAGTTGCATTGAGATGAACGGGCAGGTATCCTTTCAGAATACCGCAGGAATTTCCGTGGATAACTTCATGACACTCTTGGAGTTTTATTTGTGCTCAACAGCTGTGTGTTTTCAAGGCCACTTTTATGTGCAAAGGAAAGGAATTTGTATTGGCTCATGCGTGGCTCCCGTACTCTGCAAAATTTTCCTTGCGGGCATCGACAGAGCGCTATCGAAGGTGTTTGACGGAGGCAAAGTGCTCAAGGTTTTTAGGTATGTTGACGATTTTTTAATTTTACTGACGGAACGATCTTCCATGACTTACTCGCATACTGTGCAGGACATTTTAACTGATTTTAAACAGCAAGGAAAAGGCTTAGATTTTACTTTCGAACTAGCCAAGGATAACAGCTTGCAGTTTTTAGATCTTGACATAACCCTTACTGACGAAGGCTCCTGCTGGATGTACCGACCCCGTGCCCGCAAGGAGGTGTTGCCGTATAAGTCTACACAGTCCAAGACTGTCAAACGAGCAATGGCTACTATGTGCCTCGAATCCACGCTGAGAAAATCGTGCTGTCATAAGGCACAAGCAAGCTTTGACGACCAGATTTTGAAGTTGAGGAAGGCTGGCTTTCCTTGCTTGGTTTTAAGCGCAGTTTCGGAGGCGTTATTGAAAAAACTGAAAAAAGAAAGAAAAAGAAGTGAAGAAGGTCAATCAGTCGAAAAGAAAGATAAAGCGGTGGTGATTTCATATTCTCATAAAGTGGCGCATAATCTGAATTACGTCGCCGTGAAATACAAAATTCCTGTTGTTTTTTTTCCGCGCCGCGAAAGCTTGCTACTTTCTGCCGCCTGATTGGTCCGGATGACTCTAAAAAAGTAGGGCGTTCTATTAAACATACGAACCCTTTTGTTAAATGTGAAGAAGGGGTAGTATACCACATTCCATTGAAGTGTGGAAAAGAGTATATCGGCCAAACAGGCCGATGTATTAATGAACGCCTGCACGAGCATAAGCTATCATTGAAAAATGGATATGGTTCTAACTTGCCGCTGCATTGTAAGGCCTGTGGAAATGAGGATGAACGGGTATGTGAAGCAAGGCTTCAAGATACGACAATCATGTATAAAAGTAAAGATTCTGTTGCGCGGGAGTTGTTGGAGGCCAACGAGATTAAGAAAAGAGGGGATAACTGTGTCAGTACCCCGTCTTTGAATATATATACGAATGAATGCATGTTTTTAGACAAGTTTTCTATTTAGATTAAGCGTGATTCCCTATATCTTCAGTGTTCTCGCACGTGCGCATTCAAGTATCCAGTGTCCCTCTTTTTTCATTCTCCTCTCCTCATGGCTATATAATAAGCCACTTGTCATTTCAATAAACAGTTGCAAGTGCGCCTTGTCCTGTCTGGTTTTCTTCTTGTGTGCTGTCATTTTTGGTGCTTATTCTGTTGAAACCCTGAATATGGCAGAGGGTGACTTGTTTGAAGTAGTAAAGGCAAGGCGCAGAAGACCAGGACTCAGGAAGAAGAACACAAACGACAGGACTGGCGCCACTCACAAGTAAGTTTATTTTCGCAACAAGCCTGCCTTATGTAGGTTATTCACACGAAGTCACACACAAAACTTTAGAAGCAAAAAACACAGCAATCTATCTTCCACTCAGGAATGTTATCTGGCACATATCAGGTGACCAAACAAGAACCACACGTGGATCAGCATAGGAGGCAATTGATCTAGTATAGTCTTTTTTTCAAGCCAATGGGGACAAAAAACCAGACATAAAACGTACCGTCTACACTTCACTACCAACCAATCTATCCACAAGAAGACACGCTTCAAACGCCTAAGGCCCAGTCAGTGATAAAACCCGCACGACTATGGGAATAATGCTAGATCCCGTACTAGCATTATATTCTTTACTATATCTACTATATTCTACTATATCTATATACTATATATAGCATTAGATCTATACTAGATCAATTGCCTCCTATGCTGATCCACGTGTGGTTCTTGTTTGCTCATCTGATATGTGCCAGATAACTTTCTTGAGTGGAAGATAGATTGCTGTGTTTTTTACTTCTAAAGTTTTGTGCGTGACTTGGCGTGAATAACCTATATAAGGCAAGCTTGTTGCGAAAATAAACTTAGTTGTGAGTGGCGCCGGTCCTGTCGTTTGTGCTCTTCTTCCTGAGTCCTAGTCTTCTGCGCCTTGCCTTTACTACTTCAAGCATGAACCAACTAGCCCAAGCAAGAGTATTACTTGACTTCTTTGAACACATACTTTAGACAGACATATATATCTCTACAGCCGTTAACCATCAAAAGAGCCTTCAGGCTGAAACTTTTGCACGACGTACGGACAAGAAGCATACGACGTTTGTACAACGAATGGACAAGTAGCTAAAAAGCAACCTTCCGTGTCAGTTTACAATTATTTCTTTAGTGACAAACGGTGTAATTCATAAGACGCTATCAAGCTTGTTATAATGTTTCTTATGATGCGTGCTCCAAAATTCGAACTCATGAGCTTGTCATTCTTTCTCCGCATAAATTCTGCTAGCATGAGAGTGCAATTATCGCCGCAGAAACGGGAGCCGTGCTGTGTTTTAACTGCGACCAGAACCCACTGGCTTTTATCTCGCGAAGAAGCACAACGCGAAGATTTGTCGTAGGCAGCACGAATAGCGCGAAGCGACCGACATTTTTACGAAGCACGGTTGAGAGCGCTGTAATCGTGGCGCATTCGGGCGCAAAGAGCGTGCTGTCACGTGGTATTTTTTAAAACTTCGCGGTCTTTCGTTTTACCCGGATAAAAATGGCCACGCTTAGTCTATCTCGTTGGAAGTGCCTGGGTTGGGCAATATTTGTGGAACTCCAGACCTTCCCTATTGACGCCTGAACGTTTCAAGCTACATTTAAAAAGGTAAATAATTTATATCTGATAATTACTCAAAAAAAGAAGAGCAAGGCATGGTATTGTAATTTTGGATAAACGCTAACAGCATCAATGCGATTTCTGTTATGAACAGCGCATAGCTGATAACGTATGATAGTGGCCTCCTGTCACAGTCGGAAAAGAATTACGTCATTACTGAGCGGGAGCGCCTGCGCTATCATGAAATTCCGCCCGTACCTATATGGGCTGCCGTTGGTGTTCATAACAGACCATCATGCGCCCTACTGGCTATCCACACCTAAAGACCCCACAAGGAGTCTCGGCCGTTGGGCATTACAATTACGGTAGTACACGTTCTCGGTTGTGTACAAATATGGCAAATAGGACACTGGCGCCGAGTACCTATCACGTGACCCCGTTGAACCATCCGACTCCACTAAAATAGACCTTGACACCTACGCCTTAGCAATCACCGACTTCATCGATGTGGCCAACGAACAACGTAGAGATACATCGTTGCTCTCTCTCGCTGACCGTCTGGGATTTGGCACCATCGACTCCTCACTCAACATGTTCTTGCTTCAGGATAACGTTCCTTACCGGCGCCACATGCACCCAGGCGGCGCAGAAATCCTGCTAGTTGACCCGCGTCATCTACGCACAGATGTCCTAGTCCAGTTTCATGATGCCGTTACTACCGGCAACTAGGCATCTCCAGAACATATGATCACATACAACGTTTCTTCTGGAAGGAACTTTATCGTTCCGTCTGCCACTACGTAACATCTTGCTACCTGAGTCATTGCCGCAAGAAACCTGCGAATCAACCTGGTAGTGTCCTTCAGCCAATTGAAGTTCGAACCGAGCTGTTTTATTGGAAGGGCCTGGACTTCTTCAGCCCTTTCCCATTTTCACGACAGGCAACAAATGGGTTGTGGTCGCCACAGATTATGCCACGCGATATGCACTTACCTGAGCGTTGCCAGCCAGCTGCGCCACGGACGTAGCCGACTTCCTACTGTACGACCTCATCCTGCAACATGGTACTCCACGTCACCTACTCACAGATCGCGGTTGGTACTTCCTGTCTCGTGTGATTGGCGATCTCCTCGAATCACCTGCTACTCATCACAACTTCACAACCTCATATCACCCTCAAAACAACGAATTCACCGAACGTCTAAACCGTATCGTGACCGACATGCTTTCCGTGTACGTTTCTGATGATCACTACGACTGGGAGGTTGCCCTTCCGTTCGTCACATTTGCATACAACCAACCACGTCATGACACTGCCGGCATCTCACCCTTCTATTTTCTTTTTGGCCGCCATCACTTATTACCCTCTGAATATATTTCAGATATGACAGTGGAGAATAACACAAAAATAACTATAGTAAATAATTCTAACGAATTATAAGCGATAGAATAAGACAATGCATCGTGAATAATTGTGGCAACAACACCGAGGGACAATGTTTCAACCATACCATGTGCGTGAAATCCAAAAACAAGAAAGGGGCTGACAGATGGAATAGCACACTGTGGTATAAAATTTTTTAAACAGGGATTAAGTACCTCAGACAGGCTGGCCAACGTTTCGATAGGTGGACCTATCTTCGTCAAAGGCGGCCTCGTCATCCTCGGCGTGTTAGTTTTAAAGGGTTAGTGCAGTGACGTCACGTGCGGGTGTTGTCGCTGGCGGCTGGTTTCAAAGAGAGAGATTACAAGAGGGAACAGGCGCTGTCGTCCGACGTCTGTGAGCCTCATTCTCAAGACGAGGGGACAAGAGCGTGAGAGTGGGCACGCGGGGAGGAAAGAAAAGAAATAGAAGCAGAAAAAAAGGGAAAAAAGGAAAAAAAAGGAGGGGGGAGCCAGGGCCGTACCAAGAAACAACAAAGAGGGGGTGAAGGAAAAGGAAAGAGAAAAATGAAATCTTTAAGAAATACGGGGGCTTGGGAGCGTGTTGGGGATGCGAAAGGGTAGGAGGTATTCAGGGGGAGTCGTTGGCGGCATGTTTTTGAGGCATTAGAACGGCCGGTCAAGCAATAGGTCGAGTAATTTTGAAATAGTTAAGGTTGCGACGAGGAGTCTGCGGTGCAATGTGTGGGGTGACTGAAAGGCAGCGGCATGGTCTTTCAAGGGGCACTGCCCCACGCGCTTAACGTAGGTGTCGTTACGGCGGCATCCAGAAGGCGATACTCTGGGTTGAGGTGCCGAAAAAGGCATATTGACTTCGGAATGTGTTGTCGAGGGGGTTTCAAAAAAAGAAATACTAAAAAAGGGGGCAGGGGGAAGGGGGGGGCGAAATCGGTATAGCAAACAGGAGGGTGAGGCGTGCAGAAGCGGGCGGGGGCAAGTGTACATGGAAGAAGGGGATCGTACAGTTGGTATAGAAGTAAAATCCTGAAAAAGTACATTAAATTGAGTAGTAGGCAGGATTTTTTTTTCCCGAAATGGAAGAGTAGGTGAGGTTAAGAATTAAAGTTGGCTGGTGGCCTAATGTGTTTTGTGTATTGGTTGATGATATGAGAGTTTCAGATTTAAGTTACAGCTTTTAAAGATTCTAAGTTGCCGCGTGCCAAATTAATTCCTGTCGGGTGTAGGCAATTAAACTTGTGTATGAGGTATGATTCCGTGTACTTCCTTTCGCGAGGGGAACGGAAATTTGTTTGTAGTATATAGAGCCTTGCTTTGTCAAACATATGTCCATGTTCATTAAAGTGGCAGGCTACTGCTTTGGGTAAATTGTGTTTTGTGTCCGCGCGGTGACCATTGAGTCTTGTATTGATTTGTTGTCCGGTTTCACCTATGTATTGTTTGCTACAAGCGGCGCATTCTAGACACTAGACTACATTGCTTGATGTGCAGATGAAAGCCGAAGTTACCTTGTGTGTGTAATTCGACGCTGTACTTTTTACTGTAGTAGTGGATTGAATGTGTTTGCATGTAGAGCACCTGGGGCGACCACAGGGATTGGTTCCCAACTTCTTCTTTTTCTGTAGTTTGGCGTGCACAAGAACATCTTTAAAATTAGTGTTGCGTCTGTAGGCCACTCTGGGAGGGTCGGGAAAAATCTTCTTAAGTTTCTGGTTGCTGGTGAGAATCGGGTAGTATTTACTTAGGATGTTATTCACGTTTGGGAGTGCGTTTGAGAATTTAGTAGTAAGAAGAGGCGTTGTTGTTCTTGTGATCTTCGGGCGGGGCTTGAGGACCTCGGCTCGATCAAGTTTGGTTGCAGCGATGAAAGCTGTTTGAAGGTCACTGTTTGGGTGGTTCCTGTTTGATAGCGTTTCTTTAAGGTGATCGAGTCTATCTATGTAGTCTTGGTTTTCAACGCAAATGCGACGTAGTCGTGTGGCTTGGCCTTTAAAGATGCCTTGTTTGCAATGTCTGGGATGGTGGCTGGTATATTCTAGGTACTGTTGTTTGTCGAAAGGTTTCCTATACAGCGTTGTCTTTAGTTCACCATTGTCAATGTATATTGTTGTGTCCAGAAAGTTTATGCGCTCAGTTGAGGATTCTGATGTGAATTTTATTGTTGGGTGAACAGAATTTAGAAAGGCTACATATTTATCTAGACTGTCTTGGCCATGTCCCCAGATTATGAGTATGTCGTCTATGTATCGTAGGTATGTGTGGGGCTTGGTAGTGCAACGCGATAGGAAATCTGTTTCTAGAATCCCCATAAATATGTTCGCGTAGGTTGGTGCAAAAGGCGTACCCATGCTTGTACCATGTATCTGTAGGTAGTAACTCTCTTCAAATTCGAAGTAGTTATGTGTGAGAACTAATTCAAGGAGAGACAGGTAAACTTCAGTAGAGTGTTGTGCACTGTGTTTAGACAGCGTTTGTTTTGTCGAAGATAAACCATCAGGGATTGGAATGTTGGTGTACAGCGCCGTGACGTCTAGTGTTGCGAGAATTGTGTTGTGGGGTAGTGTGCCTTTAGTATTAATGTCTTCTATAATTCTCAGCAGGTGGGGCGTATCTTGTACAAATGACGGTAGTGTTTTCGGCAAGTTACCAAGGTAGTGGTTAAGGAATGTGGAGATGCTCTCTGTCGGGGTGTTGTTGTTTGATACTATCGGACGGCCTGGGATAATAGCAGTGTATAGTTCAGCGGATGGAATTTTATGAATTTTCGGAAGGAGGTAAAAACGTCCGGCAGTTTTGTTGCTTGGTTTAAGAAATTTGTATTCTGATGGTGTTATCAATTCATCAGCCAAAAGTGATTTAAGCCTGTTGGTAATTGTCACTGTATAGGACAATGTCGGATCGTTATCTAGTTTGCGGTAATGTTCTGGGTTGTTTAGTTGTCTGTAAGCCTCGTGCTTGTATTTTTCTATTGGCCAAGTAACTATACTTCCACCCTTATCTGCTTCCTTAATAACAATGTCATTCCGGCAGCTCAGATTTGAAATGATATGACTCTCCGACGCAGTTATGTTTTTAGGTCGCTTAGATGTCTTGGATTGGCTCATAATTTCTTTAGTGATAGTTTTAAGGTATATGTCAAGTTCTATGGCTTGTTCTGGTTCGGGAGTCCAAGTGGATTGGGCTCTAAGTGGTGTCGTCCCGGTGTCTAGTGTGTCTGCAAAAAAGTGTCGGGTACGCATTCGTCGGGAGAATTCTGAGAGGTCCTTGTGAAGCTCGAATTCATTTATTGTGTTGTTCGTGGGGCAAAAGTTTAAGCCCTTGCTGAGTACGGCTATTTCTTTTTGACTTAATGTTTTAGAAATGTCTATAACATTGGAGCGGTTTAGTTCTGTGGAAATTTCCTTACTGTCTGGTCCTTCTAAGCTCGAGGTCCCTCTTGTTTGGGTGTGGTGGCTGTTTGGCTGGAAGGTTGTTTTTTGATTAAAATTTGCTTTTTTCCTTTGTTTTTGAACCAATTTTCTAGATTGTTTTTCGCCGTAATGTTCTAAATCTCTCTTCTCATCTGGTGTCAGGGTTATGTTCCTAAGTCTGTGGTTAAAAGTTTCGATTTGCTCTTCGCAGTGTTCTTTGAGGATATTCAAAAGTGAAAGTGAGGCATTATGTAATGTTGTTTGCCAGTTTTCGCGATGGTGTGGTGGGAGTGTTCCTAGAGCTGGTACAGCCTTGAGTGTTAGGTCTTTAGGAATTATATTTTTCTCGGTGCAGCTTGTGTAGGTTTTCAGATGGGAGGTGTAGCTCACATGTTTTTTGGTAAGTTTTCTAGCCTGTAGGAATTCGGTGCTTCGTGGCATTGAGGAATTATTGATTTGCGATGTCTGTCATTTACTTGTCTTCTTGCGGGCAGATTTGCGTGGGGTGTTTTTCCGTTCGGCCGGTTTATTATCGTGTGCCTGGCTTAATTCGATCTCGGTCTCTGTTTGAGTTTGTGTGTGTGCAGGCAGGCGTGTGGGGGTCTGTGTGTAGACTTCGCTGGTGGATTTTCTGTTGTCTGTTGCCATTGTGTCTGTTTGCATGGTGGTTGATGTCATTTTTGGTGGTGTGTGTGCCTTCTGGTTCTTTTCACATTCCACTGTCTGTGTTCCAACTGTTCTTGTGTTGACTGTTTCACTTGTGCAGTGGCTTGCTTCACATTCCACTGTCTGTATTCCCTGTGTCCTCGAAGTGTCTGTCACAGTTGTGTTGTTCGCGGTTGCACGTTCCGCAGAGTTGGTGGAGGTGGTATTTGAGGTGGAAATTAAAAGAGTTTTTCTGTACTTGTCCTTAATAAAGGACAAGTACAAAAGGAAAGGAAGTACACAAAGTACACAAAGGAAGTACACGGAATCATACCTCATACACAAGTTTAATTGCCTACACCCGACAGGAATTAATTTGGCACGCGGCAACTTAGAATCTTTAAAAGCTGTAACTTAAATCTGAAACTCTCATATCATCAACCAATACACAAAACACATTAGGCCACCAGCCAACTTTAATTCTTAGCCTCACCTACTCTTCCATTTCGGGAAAAAAAATCCTGCCTACTACTCAATTTAATGTACTTTTTCAGGATTTTACTTCTATACCAACTGTACGATCCCCTTCTTCCATGTACACTTGCCCCCGCCCGCTTCTGCACGCCTCACCCTCCTGTTTGCTATACCGATTTCGCCCCCGCCTTCCCCCTGCCCCCTTTTTTAGTCTTTTTTTTGAAACCCCCTCGACAACACATTCCGAAGTCAATATGCCTTTTTCGGCACCTCAACCCAGAGTATCGCCTTCTGGATGCCGCCGTAACGACACCTACGTTAAGCGCGTGGGGCAGTGCCCCTTGAAAGACCATGCCGCTGCCTTTCAGTCACCCCACACATTGCACCGCAGACTCCTCGTCGCCACCTTAACTTTTTCAAAATTACTCGACCTATTGCTTGACCGGCCGTTCTAATGCCTCAAAAACATGCCGCCAACGACTCCCCCTGAATACCTCCTACCCTTTCGCATCCCCAACACGCTCCCAAGCCCCCGTATTTCTTAAAGATTTCATTTTTCTCTTTCTTTTTCCTTCACCCCCCCCCTTTGTTGTTTCTTGGTACGGCCCTGGCTCCCCCCTCCTTTTTTTCCTTTTTTCCCTTTTTTCTGCTTCTATTTCTTTTTTTCCTTCCCGCGAGCCCACTCTCACGCTCTTGTCCCCTCGTCTTGAGAATGAGGCTCACAGACGTTGGACGACAGCGCCTGTTCCCTCTTGTAATCTCTCTCTTTAAAACCAGCCGCCAGCGACAACACCCGCACGTGACGTCACTGCACTAACCCTTTAAAACTAACACGCCGAGGATGACGACGCCGCCTTTGACGAAGATAGGTCCACCTATCGAAACGTTGGCCAGCCTGTCTGAGGTAGTTAATCCCTGTTTAAAAAATGTGCGTGAAATGAATTACTGAGGAAAGGTCTTCATTTTATGTTTTATGCCCACTTTATTTCTATGATCAAGTAGGTAGGATAAGTATGACTGCGAAGCACGTAGGCTGTCGCATAATAATGTTTAATGAAATATCTCTAATAAAAATCATAGTCGTGCTACTCCGCATCGGCTTCAGAGAGGTTTTAGGCATATTTCACGCTTGTTAAGCTAGCTATCCGCTGAGTATTGTAAAAACAATGTGAATTTTATAATCTAAAAAAATGTTCCTGGTTTTTCGCCAAATATACTGGTAATGTGTGACACATTACCAGTATATTTCTGTAAATAAAGAACACATTTCTGTAAATAAAGAACGGCCATTCTCGTAGAACAAATGGACGTAAAAGAGACCGTAATACAAAATATGACTGCCATCGTATTCAGAAAACGTAAGTGTGTATGCTGAATTTGTACTGTAACCATTCAAGTACAGGTGATTCCCTTATTCAGAAAATGGAACACAGTGTATGTTGAGTACCAACTACAGCCAATAAAATACAGGTGCTTCTTGTATTCAGAAAACAAAAGACTCTGTAGGCTAAATCTGTACTATATCCGTTAAGGTACAGGTGCATCCCGTATTTGGTCTTGCACAGCATATCCATTGTTTGGAGAATGTACCAACGAGGCCGAAACGCCCAGGACGCGCGCGCTGACCGAACTTATTGGTTCACTATCAGCTGGGATCAACCGCGCTAACATCTGTGTTTGGAAGGTCTCTACGTGCAGCACTGTTTCCAACGGTCTCGAACGCAGAGATGCAATTTGGTCGACGCTCGCACTTCCAGGTGACTTTAGTCCACGATAGTACACATCCTTTAGTGCAATCGTAATGAAGGCAGCTCAACGTCGAAACAGTAGATCACCACTGAAAAACTTTTCTTCCCAACACATTGACCGAACTGAAAAGATAAAACACTTTGCACTTTGTGATATGAATGCATTGCATAAGATATCTGCAATAAGGTGCACTATTTCAGTCCTCAAGATTTTTACATCACAGAAGCGATTATACTTTTTTCAATCACTCGTCTTGCACTTATTCTACGTGAAAGTTGTCCTTGACCCAAAGCTACTTCCAGGAATAAACTTGCTGCTGTTAGGAGAAAGAAATTGTATTCGTGAATTCCCATCTTAAAGAAAGCGGCAAGAAAGGATATTCGCAGAACAATATAAATCAGCTTGCATATTTGGAAAATGTAACGAAGAATAAGGAAAATAAATTTTGTATCAAGGTGCACCTGGTTAAGATCAGTGGAAATGGTAAATGAAGGCGCATATGGCGAATACATATTTTGTTGAAAGCCGATGAAGAAAAATATATTGACCAAATATAAAAAGATAAGGAGATCGAAATTAAATTAAGCGTGATCACAAGACTACAGAACAGCCTGTGAAAAAAATGGGATGAGCAATATGATAACCAGGTGCAACGTTGTTGCAACCAGGTGTGAAACGTTGGGCACTGTTTCTGTTCACGCTGTTGATTATGGCTTCAAGTTTCTATCTTCCTGTGGAATTTATGTCTTACATGAGCAAGTAAATGGGTCATTTTTAAAGAAGTCCAATTTCAAATGCAGTTCAAAGCTTCAGCATTACTATAATGAACGGAAATGGTATGCGCTATTCGCCTGTGTGGGCATTTATTAAGCAGTAATATGTACAGGCCACAGCTCAAATTTTGATGGTCTAAAAGGACCTTAGCTTCTGGCAAACCATTAGCAGTTCTTTCTTTTTCAACACAGATGCCTGCACATTGTATATGTCGGCCGGAGCGCTAGCAAACTACATTGTACTTGTTGCCACAACCACAGTGTAGTTTGGTAAGAATGAGTGAAAGAAACTAACAGCATTCCACACTACTGATTCAAGTTATCCGGTAAAGTTGCTGAAATAATTTTACACCCCCCCCCCATCATGTGCACAATAATTATACACTACACTGACTCTCACGGTGTCGTCATGCTCTTACAACACTACGCATCAAGTGAGGAGAACTAGGGGACCAGAGGGAACAATTCTTTTTGTTAGAACATCAAATGTGCTTTAAATTAATGCTACATTTGAACTGAAAAAGCAGCAGCTGGTTCGCCAGATGGTGACCGCTGCATACGAAACCTCATGACATTTTATGCAGCAGAACATTGCCGACAAGGTGGAATGCGCACAAATGCATTCTTGCATGCAAAATCACATCCTGCAGTCAAACCTTGTGCAGACGTACCAACTTTATGAAAAACACAACAGCGGAAGGCAACGAGTGCCAATTTTTTTGAAAAAAGAAAATTATTCCATTATTCATTATGTTTACTTTTATTTAAAGATTCCCACACTGTTCTCTATGGGTGCTGTAAATAGGCGCCATGCTTTTACAGTCATAGCAACAATGATTTGTGGCGCAGACAAGAAGAAATGCCTATTCAGTTTATGCAAGACCCCACTTCACCTTACCAACTGGTAGAAGTGGAGGAGGAAAAACTTTATTTTCTGCGGGGGGATGGATACTGCAGAGGAAAAGAAACTACGGTACCCTAACAATAACTGTTTCCTATGCCTCTTCTCTAGCAGTAACATATAATATAGTAGTTGAAATTGTGTTTCCACAAGCTGTAGGAACTGCAAGCTGCCTGCACTTTACCGGTACACAGCTGTAATACATTCAGGGCAAGTTAAAACTCTCTAATGACTTTATCTCTTATGAGACAATTGAAAGACAATATTGTGCAAATGAGTGAAGCACTGTGTATCATCCCATACAATCATACACTTTTGAAGAACCTGAATCGCCACCTGGGCCTTGACGAGGTGAAGAGTGTGTTCTGTGTAAACTAGTGCACCTGTGTAGCCTAAAGCTGTGGAGAGGCCACTTAGTATCAGTTGTGAAGGTTTCTAATTTAACCTGCACAAGGTAAATACCTCCATGCAGTTTCTCGAAACGCAACCCCCCCCCCTTTTTGTTGCTTAGAGGTAATGACACGTAGGGTCATGACACGTACACTATGATCTTCGTTACCAAGTAATCAAAGAGAATAGCACCATCCTAAGTGTTATGTGCCTTCTGTCCCACATTTGCTGTCAAACATTTTTAGTGGGGGATGTTGCAGTCGGCAGAGAAAGTGATTTCTGGAGCAATATGAAGTAATAGGTACTGTGATCTCAGTGCTTTGAGTGCTGTTTGAGCATTGTCGTGTCTTATAGTAAAAATGAGGATTAAATACAACCTGTAAACTTGAGTCGGCAAACCTCATGAGGTATTTAGTGGGCTGATACATAAAGGATTCTAGATTTAGATCGGGAGACAGATTTTATTCCACTGAAAGAATGACATCAGGCGAACGGTTCTTCAATTTGGTGGTATATTATTTTTATTTATTTCAGTTCGAATGTGGAGGCATCGTCAGCGATATCACTTGACCTGTTTTAGGTTGTATGCTTTCCCAATTTAGTCAAATTCGCAATCGCAAATAACAAAGATCCTTAGCAGGAGTTTGCAAAATACGAGGTTCTCGAACTCGTATCCAAGCCTCGGGTACATGCCATCCTCAGATCTCGTCAGCAAGTTTCCCAAAATAATTAAGGGGTTTCTTATAATGAATATAAATTTACTTGTATGGGACAAACAGGGAATTTAAACATGCGAATTATGGAGCATAAGAACGATATAAGCGAGAAACACTTTAGCAGGACGCACTGTCGCTCGACACGCATAGATTATAAACACACGAACCATTGGGATGATTTACATTCTGGGACTCGATTGAAATTTCTCTTGTAATCTATATCTAAAGTCTTCGACAATTCAGTCTACTACCGCTACTGCCTTCACCAGAAACTTTCATAATCATTATCCTTATCTACGACAAATCATCCTGACCGATATTAAAGCCTTCATTAGCTGCTTTTTTCACTGCTGATTCTTTGCGGGAAACATATGTCCATATGAAGGCTTCTATTTATTTCCTGTTTTTTTTTGGCAAAGGGAAAACCTTCACACTTTAACTGAATTGAGATTGAGGAAGTTCTTCGATTGAAGCTGTTGATTCCCTTTCTCTTTGCCATATTTGACCCATATGGTTAGCTAATTAGCAGAAAAGCTACAGGAGAAAGGTGGTTGCGACGAATTAGACTTGCGCCCCAAGGGACCTTTTCGCGGCCACTAAAAGAACAACTTGTCTTGGTTTCTGCATTCAACTCCCATGGCCTCGGCCTTTTTCTTGATGGCCATAGCCTTCTCTTCACAGGCTGAATAAAAATGATAATTTTCTGAGCTGTCTATTTCTTAAAAAAAGCCTTTTAGCTTGTACTCGTAGCTTTTCGACACAACATTGCCCTGTTACTGGCCACTCAAGGCACTTTACGTATATTCGCCGTCTTGTCTAGGAAAAACACTTTTAAGTAGCCCACAATGAGCAACAGAAAGCTGCATCGGGAGGTTTTCATGTTGCTCTACAATATTCTCACTGACACTTTTCATCTGACTATTATATTTCAGAAGTTTATTGACTAATTAGAAATAAATATTTAAATTAGGCGGAATGCAGAAAAATGTCTGTGTATGTCCAAACGATGTCAAATAACATCGCTTTGGTTCTGTCTAGCTACAGATAATTCACATATTTCTAAATGTCGGTGCATGATAGTTGGGACACCTTGTAGATCAAAAAACAATATCACAATTTTCATAATTATGTCGGGCGCGTTATTGGTGGGTATGCCTGCTTCGAAATGATTATTTCAGTAAAGTACAAGCAGTTTTGAAATAAACTGTTTTGCAGCAAAGGCATGCAATCTAGAAATCAAGCAAATGATCAAGTTGTGTTCACTATTCAGATGGTTAAATAAGCTGCAGAAAAATATCAGGACACAACAACTAATAAACAACGCAAAATTTGAAAATCTGAACTGAACAAGAAAACAGTTTTTGAAAATGCAGCAATAGGCCACCAGCTTATGTGGAGTACACCCTTGCTAGCTACTCTAAGTAAGTCCGTTCTTACCGCAAGGCTTGGGCGCAATATGAATGTAACAATGAAGATTTTTCAGCAGAATATCAACACCACGAAATGGTTTGGCCTTAGAAGATTCTCGAACTGAAATCCTCTATAACTTGTTCTGCCTTTTAATATGTTGCGCTCATTCTTTATTCTCACAAGGCGGCTCTCAGAAAGCAAGCTCGCAGCCACAATTTCACTAAAAGGAACATCAGCTTGAGTCGCAAGATAGGGTTGACCTGCAGAGAAAGTCTATAATACATGGAACACATCATGAACGCTTTGACGTGTTAACCAGTAGGCTCATTCATGCAGCCATGAAATTATGTGATGCAGATATATGATATATTGAAGCTGTGTTTCGTGGAGTGTTTCATGCTTCTAAGGCTTCTTCTCCAGTGGTGAAAGCTGCCTTGACTAAACAAATAAGTGATGAGAATAATAAAAGCATGACAACATGCTAACGATACGTTGGCTATTTGCAAGAAACCAGCAGTCTTCTTGGCTCCTGCCTTGCCTCGAGCATATCTACTATGTCACAGTACTTCTTTTGCCTTGTACTAGCCACTTGAACATGCCTTGTGTTCAGAGCCCTTGCCCTCTGCCTTTCTGATTTGGAAACCGTTTGCCGTGTGTTCAGTTGGCGTCGTGAAAGCGGACACAAAACTGTGTGCGCCACTGGTTTCAAATATGTTTTGCTGGATGTTGCTCGCCGTGCTGGATGCAAGGGGAACCCAGTGGCAAAGCGGTGTCATGTAGCGACTTGCCCTGGAAGCTAGGCATATGGTGGTCTAACTAGTGCGCGGGATCATATAATATTGTTGCCGTAAAAATTTTTCTTCCTGGTTTTGTGACATTTTGGGATATGTTGTCTCTATATGTCTGGTAAGCACTTTCACGGCAATCGGAACCCATATACGAAAGTGTTTTCTTAATAAAGTGTTTTCTCATTTACCAGTGTCTCCAGTACTTGCAACTTATATACCGACGCTGTAGGCAATGGGATGAAACAATTACGGAAATCTTATAGAAACACTCATCTGGCCTGTTTGCGTAGTTAACGGCACAGTAGGCATGTATCTTAGGAGAAGGAATGTCACAAACCCGTGCAGACGACGTGCTGGCGCAAGGTCATGAAGTCCCAACTTCCTGAACAAGGTTTGTTTCTGCCAAGGGTGCTCGATGCGCTCTCCACCCCCTGTAGTAGAAATCAGAGGCATGGATAATCTTATACTGGCTTTCGTTTCTGGTCTGAACCTTGGCAACAGCTCACGCCTTACTTTTTTGAACCTGCAACGCGTGCAGAGAAAGTTACCTTACCCTGCATTGATTCTACGGCTTTATTTATCTGAGCGAATTGCCTCGACATTCTATCAAATTATTAAAAAGTACAGTAGGTACATTTTCACTACTGTTGCCAGACATCTGACACCTGGGCTTCTGCCGTCATACTGATGAAAACGAGCGATGCAACGTGCCACTTCTGTATAGATTGTAGCTACTGCAAAAAATTAGCAAGAAAGGGCGTTTACCCTTTACCGCTTACTGATGACGCTCTGGACTACCGGTACGGTGAAAACTCTTTTTCCTCCATTTACCTACGGTCGATCTACTGGCAGATTATCGTCGATGACAGTTGTTTCAGGCGCACCTTGTGGTGTTACTTCCGGTGTGTCTTTCGGCGTCCCTTCAGGTTTCTCTGCCGGTTGGCATTCTTTCGTTCTTTTCTGTTTTCACCATTTTCCTCACTACTTCCATGAGCGCTAATTACCCCCGCTAATTACCGTAGCACGGTCATGATGATAACCGCAATGGTTCTCGACGCCATCGCCTACCTCATGAGTTCACATAGGACAGAATCTTACTCCTCTGGTGTACTTATTTATGAGGAATGCTGGGCTCATATTGTTGACGTCTCGTAACGTCTTTCAGCTTCGAGGAGATGAACGCCTGCAACTTTTTTTTCTTTTGCAGCCATTTATAAGATTGAGCACCACTCGCAATGTTAAACTACCCTATCTATTCGCTTGACACGCTGGCTCACTCACGACGCCAAAGTACATGTGTATTCCAGCTGCACATACATGTTCATCATAGCGAATTTCTGACTCTACGCGCCTCTGTCGCCCTTGTCCCGTTCTCTGATTATCCCAACTAAACGTTGGCGGTGATGTTCAATAAAATTATTGTGTGATTATTGTTATTGTGATTCATCCTTAAGCCACCACTCACATTCACTTCAATCTGGTTGCCTCAGTGCTAATTAGCCCACTCACAATTACCATGCACGCGTAAGTACGTTCCTCTAAGGAACATTAACGAGTGAGAACACAATCTGATTATCGATACCTTACAGATAGATGCGCATTAATTTATATAAGTGTAATTAACGACCCCTAAGCTAACATTCATTTCAGTCTAATTAGCGCGTTTTTCATTACCGTACTCATAGTTACTCTGCACGCCCCAGTATATTACTTTAGGACACTTCACTAAGCCAAAGACCAAAAAGCATTCACTACGACCACCACTAACACACTTGAACCAGCGAGCGTTCGTGGATGTTTCACCTTCCGAAGGTCCTGGGTTCGATTTAGGCCAGAACCTTAATGTTCCATTCAGCTGAATTACTTTCTTTTGCTCACAGGAATCTCCCTGTGAAATTTCGCATTACTGCAAAGAATCCTTTAACTGTTAAGGAATTTTATCAAATCTTTACTTCCATTGGTAGTTTTCGCTGCCGTCCAACGCCCGCTCAACGCACGAATGACGAAGACGACACCTGATTTTCTGCGTAAGTGGGCCTTTAAAGGTATCGCTTTAAAGGACTCGCAGTATGGTTGTGAGTACCTAAACCCTAAGCTTAGGGTTTAGCTATGGAACGCCCTTGCCGTTTTCACTCCCTCTGGAACTCGTGCAATCATTTGGGGGACCGAGCATCCTGTTTCTTCAATCACCTTTCCGCGTGCAGTGATCTATAGCATTCCCCTTTAAGCTACTAAAATACCCTCTTATAAGCACGAGCTCGCGAAGATGGAAGCGGCAGGTTAATGGGGCCCTGGCGGTATCGGGATGAAAATTATGCAGTGTTGAGAATCTTGCAATGAAAGCGTGAGAAGCGACTGCATGGGTACAATAGGATATCAAGGAGCGTATATATGACCACCATGACATGACGATATCTGTATCATGACGAGGGTATGAGGAAACATGGATGGTGAAATTCATACCAGCGACTACGAAGGCATCGTGACTATGGTATGACAACCAGTGGATGACGACGAATGTATAACGATGGCGCAGTGACCATTATGAAAAGATGGTGGTGGTATACGACGACAGAGTGACGACGAAGGCATTAGAAAAACGGGATGATCACGATTGTCAGACGGCAATTCTGAACATCAGATGATCACATGAAAATGACAATAATTGGTGACCTCTACAGCATCATGACGAAACCTTGACATTGAATGCACGACGGTCAATATGGGACGAGGTGATGGCCAAGATTGTGCAACAACATCATATCACCACTCAATGGAATCATGATGATAACGATGGAGTGAAAAAAATGGAATGACGTCTATTTAACAATGAACGCGGCATGGCTACAGCTCTTGAATACAAAGGCATGATGACGACTGCATAACTACTGTAAAAGATGACGTCAGAAAGATGGCAAGGCGAGAATTAGATGACCAAGATGGAATGATGAAAGGGAAATGACCACGGTGGAGTCACGACAGCGGTAGGACAACAAATTCATGATGAAGGGTTTATGAGGCCGCCTCAACTTGGGTTGACGTCGGTTTGGGACTCAACTTGCGTTGAGCCTGAAGTAGCCTTGGGGCTTAACCCAACGTGACTCTTGTATGGAAAATAGGGGTGGGGGGATTACCTTTACTAGTAAAATTTTGAATAATGCCCACCGTTTGACATAAAGATGCGTAAACCCGAAAAACTAAAAAGAAAAAGTCCGCCTGTGGCGTACATCTCTCGTTTTCTTGACAAACAAGGAACGACATGAAATACACTCGCGCAGGAAATATGCGTAGGTAGAACTCTGCCAAGAACACGTGAAGAAACCAAATTGTCAAATCAAGATTTCTAGCTGCGTATGTTTTAAGTTAGTTCTGGAATTATTCTCGAGAAATATGCATTTTCTGCCCCAATCACAGGTTCTTTCTTTTGGATATCTCGTTTACTGCTCTACCAAGTGCCAAAACCGACTCGTATTGCTATTTGGGAAGTTGCGTAATGGTGCGTGGCCGTCAGTCCTGTACGACAGCGTAAAACGCAGGACGCTGCGGTTGTAGACGTACTGCGCCCAACGCGGGAGGTTAAACAACACCCACATAAGCACAACAGCGAGGTGGCTTCCTCAAGTGGCTCGGCTGATAACTGTGGAAGCGTCATTCCAAACACGACGCATCACTCACCATTTTGGTTGGTGTTTTCTTTACTTGCTTTTTAAATAAAAAGATGTTGATCCTTACTATTTTCACAAACAACGGGTAAATTTGCTCATTTTCGCTTTTCGTTTCTGTTTGGCTCTTGCCTTCGCTCTCGCCTTTAGTATACTGCTTAATTTCTCTATTCCTTGCGACTCTTCTTTCTAGTTGCCGAGTTTTCTCAAAAAGCGGCGTACAATTATGAAAGAACCAGACAAGGTAACGGGTTACATTCACATTGCTTGTGGGTTTAGCGGTTATTGCAGGGTTCGATGATGGACGCTGTTTCGCAATATTTTATTTTCCACAGCGCCGTCGTTTGCAGGTGAGAACTAAGTCTACATGTTCTTCTTGAACACTCGCATTCTAAGAAGAACAAGCGCCGACGCACAATTGCGAACGTAAGTGCCGCCATTAATCACTCCGAGCTGACACTTTTCCGCTGATGCTAGCGACAATCATTTCCACCGGGCTCCCGCGGCGTCATCACACACGAAACATCAGTTATATCAGTGTGCAAATAAACCTGAATGCGAACTCAGAAAGTCTGCGCTTACGTTGAAGGATTGCCGCTTTTACTTTTGTTTATCTAGTAGGTGGCTTCGCATTAAGACCCCCATTGGTTTGATCTTCGTTGGGGGAACGGAACTCATCGTTAAAGTCGCGTTTCCATGCGCTTTTGTGTCCTTGTCTTGGGCAGGTTCGTCGCCTGGTTAAACGGCGCTTGACAACAGCCCCGAGCAGCAATTTTTCGCGTATTCGTGGGACTTTCTTCACGGTTGCAAAAACACTTCTATGTAGCACGTATTCCGCAACAGAAAGCTGCGTCGGGAGTTTTTCATGTAGTTCGAAAATTTTCTCGTTACACTGTTTGTAATAACAATATTTGAGAGGTTGAATAATTAATCAGGGCTAAATACGTAATTACACGGAATGCAAAAAAATAATAATCTGAGTATCTGCAAACGATGGCAAACAGGATTACCCAGGATTACGTTGGTTCAGCCCCGCAACGGGCATTT
This sequence comes from Dermacentor albipictus, assembly GCF_038994185.2. Classification (NCBI taxonomy): domain Eukaryota; kingdom Metazoa; phylum Arthropoda; class Arachnida; order Ixodida; family Ixodidae; genus Dermacentor; species Dermacentor albipictus. The sequence continues at coordinate 2,224,802 of NW_027225589.1, forward strand.
TCATATTTTTAAAGCTTTGTGCATGATAGAGTTGACACCCTGCATATAGGTATATATATGAAAAGTAACTAACGTTGTGCGATAGTCCAGAAAACGTAGGGAGGATAAATGAGTCTGAAATTTCTTCATGGTAATCCACGCTATGTGCTTTTCTCTGTGACACTGTAGGGTACGGTGTGCGATTTCGGTTTCGTAGAACTCAGCAATTGATGCTCCATCCTCGGAGCGGGTGGCCACCTGATCTTTTTGCTCCATCGGTGGGCACTATAGAGACATCGAGACGACGCATTGTTCTGTACAATGAAAGCGAATGATTTACGCATGACGGCTTATTACTATATGTACTTTTATCGCTATTCTTCATACTGTCAAATTATAGTGGTTGAATCGGGGAGTGCTTACATCTACAAACTTTGGCAGCATCGGACTATGATTCTGGCCAGAGGCTTACACTAATCTACTTTTTGGTAGTGTTTTTAACCAATTAACTAATCACTGTATCTAATTAGGATTATAATAATGCTTGATGTTTAGTTATATTTTGTTGTGAAATACAGCCACACTTCTTTGTTTGCTTCCTTCAGTACGACAACGTCCAAACACCTAAGTTCCCGCCGAGACTTCAGCGTGACTTTGAGATATCCTTCAATGCTGAAGTCACTTTCGCCATTCTTTTATGCGAAGCATATTACGAGGGCTCAACCCAGCTCCTCAGGCGCGGCGGTGACCATGAAATCAGGTGACACCGTGACGTCACGACAGAGGAGAAGTGGCTTTGGCTCAACTCTTGCAAGACGGGCTGGGTGGGAATCGAACCAGGGTCTCCGGAGTGTGGGACGGAGACGCTACCACTGAGCCACGAGTACGATGCTTCAAAGCGGTACAAAAGCGCCTCTAGTGAATGCGGTGTTGCCTTAGAAACGAGCTGTTTCTAAGGCTCAGGCGTGCGACGCTTGCTCAGGCGCACATTTCGTTGCCGCGCCGAACGCTGCGTTGCTCGACGCTCACCGCGTCCAATGCGGGTCGCGTAGTCGCTGGCGGGTCGACGGGAACGCTGTCGCGTTCCACTCTTGAAGGCGAAGCAGGGTAACGCATGAGTTGTTTCTTCGTCTAGCCGAACCAAATATAGCCAAGGAACAGCAGTTCACCAGGCTAAACAGTGGTTCAACAACTAAAATAAAGGCTAGTATGCTTCGCATCCTGGGCTTAACCTTAGCTAAGCCACAGCCATTTTTTTAATTCAGTTTTACGTACGTAGTTGTTTACCCCCATTATGAGACATTTGCTACGGTATTGGCTTCACACTTGTAAGGATCGAAAATTCCTTTTGAAGTTCCCACCAGGGACTATATATTGTCTGAAGCCATGACTTATACCCTACCTGATGTTATGAGTGAAACGACGCACTGCCTTATACGAGATTAGAGAAATTTCGTTTTTACCGTACATTTGCGTTAATGCAGTATAGCGCTCTTGGCACGTGAGAATACTGTGACCTACTGTGTAAACTACTCGACGTCGTCGATGCAACGTCATTGTAGGCACTGATGTTATCTATGCTTTTCGCGATGTTTTCCTTCAGCAAACCTCATTCTCAGCGCTTCATCTATTGTTGGTTGTTGCTGTAGTTGTTGTTGTTGATGATGTTTTCGCCTTATGCATCCGGTTTAAGGGTTACGCATGATTATCATGTAAGCCTTCTTTAGGTCGGTGACGCGGCCTTCGCGAGCATGGCAAAGGCAAATGGCACGCTGTCTTGTCATAAATCGTTTTTATCCGTTACAAATGCGTAATCCACGTCCACTACAGCTCGCCCTCCAGAATACAAGCTCAGATGCCGCTATTCTGTCAGTCTCTGTGGAGAGCGAGACATTTCAATATTTTCCACCGTTCTTATTGCGCAATAGCTCCATGCTTAGGATGCTCCTCTCCCATATGCCCATTGTTTCACCGAAAGAGACAGAGAGAGTGAGCAAAAACAGTATCGGCCGGTCGGTCAACCAGGCAAGCACCCGATTCGCTACCCTACACTGTGGGTAGTGGAAAGGGGAATATGAAGAGGAAAAAAGGGAAAGTAAGAAGTAAGTGCATGTGGGAGGATGCACAATGCCCTAAAATCTCAGTTTAGGTGGCTGCAAATATATTTTATCAAATTGCTGTGCACACTGATTTTAACCGCAGCACAATGAGCTCATTTTTCTTTTATTTTTGTGCACACTATCTTTTTGGGCCTTTCTTCCGGCTTCATCCCATTCACCGCAGAGAAGCAATGACAAGCAAATGCGCTCACTCATTACTACATTTTTCAGAAAACAGGTCTTTCTCTCTTTAAAGCTTGCTTCTGGGGCAATGGTTAGGCTCAGGATGACAAAGTGGCCTGACGACAAAACATGAGCGGACAAGGCAAGAGGATGGGCTGACAAGGCATATCCAGTTTCGACCATTGAACCCCTCTCGTGGCAAAATAAACTGCTGTTAAACATAAAGGATGATGCTACTGCTTCATATTTCATAGCTAGAAATGACCCTCAACAAACATCTCACAATTGCCAACAATTGTTCAGCATCCTCCATCATGCATGTATCACAAATTTTCTTGGTTTGGTGTTGCTGGCATTTATAGCAGAGCATTTTTCTTAATCGCCTATCAACAAAGCCTCGCTGGACGTTAAACCAAACAGTATCTACAGCCACCTTTTTCACAAACTCACGTAACCTTGCTTTCACCATTATTAACTTAACTTGGAGTGTGAGAAGTAATCTCCGTGAATGCTACACTGACCAACAAGCCCACTCTTAAGTTATATGTCATTCGAATGCAAGCTCATATACCCAGTTATATCAACACCTTTTGAAAGTTTTCGTTTGCCACAGAACACCAGACGGGCGTCACATACTTCAGGCCCTTACAAAGAATCAAGGTGGCGTTTAATTCTGGTCGTCCTGCCTGGATGAACACCCAGCATGAATCTTACAAAGTTTGATTCCACATTTCGTGGAAATAGCTATGTAACGTCCTGTGTTCCAGCAAAAGCTGCAAAGTTCAGTGCTTTCAAACACCTTATTCATAAACGTTTCCATGATCAATGTCGATGTACGTGAAAATGCTGTTGCTGAGCTAGTTGGTTCATGACTTAAAAACAAAGGTTACGGTGCTAAGCAGACGAGGACGAAGTAAGACACAAACGGCGTCCGTATGTGTCGTTCGTGTCTCACTTCGTCCTCGTGTGCGTAGCGCTGTAACCTTTGTTTTTAAGACAATGACATTCTAAGCATTTCGTCGTTGACAGGTTTGCCTGGCAGGGAACTATGCTGAAAGGTCTTCGATCGGCAGTGAACTACACCTTTCATCCTAACAGATGGAGTCTTGTTTATTGAAGCCCCCGCTTGAAGAAAATATGAATAATCCACCTAACATGCTAGAACAATCCACACGACTGCGTTCTCTTAAAAGACACAGGCATAGGGTAGTCATGGTCCTGGTCACGCAGTCACGGTCATTATTTGAAGATTTTAAAAGTAGTCTACAAACACAACAGTTTGCTATCCAGTAGGCGGAACCTTAGCATACCTACTGAAGATGATAAAAAAGGGTACATCAAAAAATGTTGTATTCTCTATTCTTTCTTTCTACCTCCATTCCCCTTCCCCCAATGCCGAGTAGCAGGTCAGAGCGTTGATTCAGGCCGATCTCTGACATTTTATATTATCTCTCTGTACGCCAACAGAAAGAAACAAAGGTTCCGCAGGACGCTGAGCCAGAATTTCAGTGCGATCTTCCGAGTTCTGTTCTGTCAGGGCTTTATCTGGCCGTTACTGAAAATTGCCATCGCCAAGTTTTCGTAAGAATGTCATTTCATTTTAGTGAGCACCCAAAGTTTCCGAAATATCAAACGGACAGGCTTTTTCCAACCCAGCGAATAAGTAACGGCTCCAGATGCACCCACAACCTCTATTACGCCCATCAAGAGTGCATCGTTCAATTCTTCTGGTCTTGCAAGGCGTAGCTTACTGGTCTTAGGGCTAACACAAGCTTCAGTGGCGGGACCATACCTTCTGCACTGTGAACAACACGGGGTCCTGCTTTGGCAGCGCACATGCGGAACCCTGTTGCAACACTTGCGTCGCAAACTCAGTTGGCCCCTGCCCTGTAAGGTAACCAGGGATTTATTCCTGCAGTAGTGTACAATTTGTTCAATAGTTTTTTCTTCCTTCGCATGAGTACCACAGGGCGGATTCCGGTACCCATATGGTCCGTACCATCACGCCACCTTTCGCCAAATTACGCCACCTTTCAAAATCACTCTAAAACATCAAGGATGCGTCTGGTCTCTAAATGTTCAGAAAGCCTGATTAGCTTAAGCCTGATATGTTTTAAGGTACCACTCACGACACGGCATATGAGTTTCTTCACACGGAGTTTCTGCACACGGAGTTCACACGGAGTTCACCAAACTTGTCTTCACTCAGCTTATACCGCGTGTGAACACACACACGTGGTCATCTGATACTGACTTAGAGCCAGCAAGTCCTTCAGCCTAACGTCCTGCTTAAGATGAAGCTTCAGCTCGAACCCAACTCTAACGCGGCGTATACAAATACATGTAAACGCAAACATAGTTTTCTCGGACAACCCCTGCACCAATCTGGGGAAAATGTGTTCCATTCGTGAAAGACAGCAAAATTTTAGTGACTGGTGTAAGCGGAATTTATATTTAGGGCCTAAATTTTGTCACATGAATTTTGAAAAATTCAAAAATTCGATAAATGTAGAAGCATGAAGTTTACAAATTAATAGTTCTTCATAAGAACAGATATAGCGCTTCTGTAAATGGCAGCCGTTAGATCATTCAAAACAGACAAATTCGACATGTCAACTTATATCTTGCGCGAATGCATTACGTTGTGTACAAAGGTTCTTCAAAAGCAGTATTTCCATATTACTGCTCTTTCTTTAGATTGATATGTAACACAAGAATGTTGTCCGCTTTAGATGTACTATGATATGCAATTCACAGATGGGGATATCCTTTTTCGTTGCTGAGGTAAAGAGGTGTGAACTTGATAGCTTGGTTTTCTAAATTTTTTTATTTCTGCCAATTTGGTTTATAAATATTGACATCACGCGAAAACATGAAACACACAGTCGCTACATTTCAAGTTTTTCACTTCAATGCAGCGAACCTCGTCAAATTTGTTGCGTTGGTTGCTGAAGATGTCGAGTTCTCATTTTACATCCATTTAGATAGGAGCACTCGAGCAAAAGCTTCCTTTTCAGAGGATCACGGAAACCAGGGGCCGAGTGCGGGCGACCACGGATGTTAGCGTGTAAGAACGCCAAGCTTAAAACGACGTTGCCTGTGGGCAATCGGGAAAGCACGACACGGCAATCACTGGGAATGCCATCAGAAAGTCCATTGGAAGCTCGAGTCAAAGCCTGTGTGGTGTTTGCACCACCGTTTCCGCTTGCCGTGGCGAACTACACTACGTCTCTTTCCTGCTAGACCATTATGGCACACATCATAGGCTTGTGACAATCCCAGGCCACGATCGCGCATCAAAAGTTGAGAAAGGGTATCGTAATACGTGACACTTAGGAGCTGATATACAGAATCAAATCCGAATTGTTTTTCATTGGGAAGAAAAGGAAAACGAAATATGAGTGCAACTAGCGCTGGTTGCCAGCGAATGCTCTTATGTACTCGGGGATGGGTCCTGAACTCGAGGCGACCTTCAAATCTTTGAGAAGAAGCACGAGTTATATGCGACACTGAGCAAATTGGTCAACGGAATCAGGGGGCAAAACATGCGTTCCTTCTTTTTCGTGGTGCAATCCCCGTCAAGGCCACAGAAAAACCACAAAATATTTCAACGGAATATCTGCAACACTAAAATGTGTAGTGGGCGGACGTCATCACTTTTGCTTATACGAAACCACGCTCCTAGCAAACAGAGAAGCCTTATTGCACCGTGAGCAATGCAGTTCTCAAGGATAATTATATCTAGTGCTCTCTAACGAATTTCACATAAACCACACCTCCGTGATATACGAAAGCTCGCAATCGATAAAGTATAGGTAACGCGTATAGGTGCAAACACTTCAGTTAAATGGTTTTTAGGCTTTGAAGCGTTTTTTACACGGGGCGCGTAGTACTTTTGCATGATTTAGCCAAATCTGCGTTAGAATGGGTCATCGCGATTAGCTCTCTTCTACAGCTTCAGCAGAGCACTCAATTCACCGGTATCCTGCTCAATCGCAATTGACAGTGTCCCGTGGGAATGTTGTACTTCTCACCCGATCCAGTAGACAAACTACAGCCGATAAAGTAGCGTTAATAGGAGAGGGCTGCTGAAAAGGGGACAATCACTTCAGTGTTTCAATATCCTCATTCTAATCATCATAAAGTGCATATTTTATGATCGAATCCTCCCGAGAACGCAGGTTTTCTTTAATGGTGCATACTTCTCGTTTTTGTGCCAGCTAGAAACGCATGGCTATATAGCCTTCTTTCTACCGATAGCGGGATATTACCAAAGGCAACGTACACATACATTGTACACATACATTGTACACTGTACAGCATGTTATCCTAGCCCTTCGGAACGATTACCAACGCATTACCTTTTCTATTTCTTTTTATCCAAAATTTTAGGCACATTGTTGTACGTTCAAGCACTCTGCACTCAAGACGTGGCATGTTCAATAGATGTAACGCACATAACTTTAAACGTGGATCGACGTGTTTCGGAGGCTCCAGGTCTTTCACATTTGAAAGCAAAGAATTAGGAGAAATTTACTTTTGGAAATCCTAAAGACGTTGGCCTGAATTTCACTCGTCAAGCCTGGTGCTCCATGCCGGAATAATAAGAAGGAGTGAAAGCGGAATATAGGCTGTGATGATTCTGCCAAAAGGCTTGAATAAATTATTTCGGGGAATTTTTAAAGAACCACGTCAAGCCCCCTACAGCGCGGGAATGCAAGTAGCGCATGCGTCGCCCTTCTACTGAATTTACATTTTAGTCGTGGTCCCAGGGCAAGCTCCTCTCCAGTAGGCACTCAATCACCGATATTTAAAAGGGAAACTGTCGGCATCCATAGATCGTACGCAAACCCGGGGCATACGCAGATGATATGACGCACTGCTTCTGAAATGAACGACGCTGACGACAGTCCAAGAGCACGAACGCAGCACTGTTCTTAGCATGTCTACGTGTACGTGCCCAGCATGCACAGCATGCAGCGTCACGTATGACTGAGCCTGGGCACCAAGACATACGTACACAAAAAATGCATAACAAAAGTTAAAAGTTTATACTGAAGGTACAATCTGTGGAATTAAATAACAAAAGTGGGTATTTACACAATCATATTGAGGCAAACACAAGCCCAAGTTATTTCTTAGATCATTTATAAGAAACGACTAGCACTCTCTTTATTCGCCTGTAGGCCACAGGCTAGAGACATTTTTAGGTGATAGGCCGATGACTTCAGTGTTTTATTCCACATGATTGGTTTTTCAATAGTGGGTGGGCGCACTTTGGTCACGTGGCAGATCGTTTTCAAGACAGACGAGCGCCGGCAACGTGTTCCTACGGCGTCCGCCAAAGGCGCCTACTACGGCATCCGCGATTAGCGTGGCCAACACTGCAATAGACGTTGCGGTTGTCTCTACTCCGTACTGAACGCCGGGCGAGGAGGACATCGAGGCATCCTAGCAGCCACCGGAGAAGAACACCGTCCCCCCTCTCCTGACCTCCCTGCCTCACCCGCCACAGGAGAGGGCATGACTCTGGGCCATGTTCCTCACTCGTGCACGTGAGATTGAACCGCGTTCGTCGGCTCACCCTCACAAGCTTCCACTCATACGATACATCGTCGCGACGGTGACGGCAGAAATGTGCCTAGAGTGTCCATATAATCGCTATCGCCACAAAATTTCATACAACCATCTGGTAAAATGCGAAATGTGGAATACCATAGTCGAGAAATGCGGCATTCCCGCCATCTCCCCATTCGTTCGTTGTACCTCCGCGATGAGCAGTTCCGTTTCTTATGAACAGGAAATTCCTAAGCACGCATATGCAGATTTTTGCATCTACCGTTACTACACCTAGCAAGCCAGCGTTGACGGCGACGCCGTAAAATAAAGATCGGTTGGTCAGACGGAGAGATAGACATAGCAAAATTACAGTGGTGGGCTAGGCCATTATGACATTGCGCTAACGAGGACACGGGTTCAATCCCCGATTACAGCGGACTCATCACGTCAGGCGCAACAGGCAATAACGCTGGTGTACCGATACAAGTACTTAAGCGCATGTCGAAGAGCATCGGGCTGTCAAATTAAGTTATGCTGGCATCCACGCTACTCCGTTTCCGTATAATTATATCTTCGTTTCGCCGCACGAAACACCGTGCATTTTTCCGTATCAACTTTAGAGCTCTTTGCAGCAAGACCGATATGGTGGGCTAGTCTGTCTACGAGACAAAAGAGCTGGCGCTTCGCATCTATCATGCGTCATGTCTTTCTGGCACTAACAGGCACAAGTGTGAGCTGCTGCGACAGAACAAAAGAAACTATAAAAACGCGCTGAGAAATAACGAAGGGCAAGAAAGATATACGCTGCAGCGAGTCACCCGAACATTGCTCCCAAAGCACATTCCTCGAGACTTTTCAAACGCGCGTTGGCTTCAGAGTCTTCGTATCCCACAGTGCGTTTGCGTGACGTAGTGGTGCGTCCCCCGCGGTTTTCGAAATACCACGTACGGTAGCTGATGGCTTTAAACTTGTATGTTTAGACACAGATGGTATTTCGAAAGACATGCTCTTTAGTCTTTTATTTCTTTGCCTTCCTATTAAAATGGCTCCATACATGGTTGGAACAACGTAATGCCGAATTCTCCGTCGAAATTGTTTCTCGTTGTGATTTTTTCGGGCACTGTTGACAGTTCTGCACTGGAAAAGCTTGCCAAAAATGTTTGACTCAAGGATGGGTTAATTCGGTAGTGTTTCCACACAGGTTGCCTGCGGTGATCGATATTTCGAAGGCATTCCTATAGTCTGTAAAGAGTGGAATGAAACTTCCAAGGTTCCTCATCTCTGACATCGCTTAAAGATGTCTCGCCTCTCATTTGTTTCATTATGTTTAAGACTACAACCCTCGCATAAAACATGTAGTGTTTTTACTAAGTGCTCGCCACTACCTTCTCACATTAGTCACCAGTACAATGTAGCACTTGCCATTGTTCGGTACAGTTTTTTTTTCTTCCTTTATTTCAGTAGCTAGCAACGAGAGAAATCGCCTCCCAAGCTCAGTCGTCCCAATCTCCGACACCTCATTTTGGGTGGGTTTATATTAGAATCATCACTCTTAAGCCGCGCTCAATTTTTTTAGAGTTAATATCTTTTTTTTAACTTCATGCTAACATTTATGTGCTAAGGAAATAATTGCCTCATAATAAGCATTACCTTAGTACCTGGATAGAAACAGATTATTTACCTCATTTTCAGGTGATTCTGTTCTCGTAATCTCGCCATGGTCCAAGGACTGCTTCATTATCTGGAATTTCTTCGACGTTTTCGCCAGCTCTTTCAACAAGATCCCCAGCACGACGCCTACATAGCATTCTACATGCTGGAATATTCAAGCCCAACAGCAAGTTTTTTCTTTGTTAACTTACAGCAAGACATGGCTAAATTAGAGACGGACTTGACCCGTGTGCTTATGTTCCCCCACCGGCTACCGTGCTTGGTGCTAGCGTTTTACATATCAGTCGCTTGTCATTATGTGCGTCCTTGTTTCCACACTAAACAATAAAACGTTCAACACGCACAGGCAGTATTCCGATTTTTCACCGTCACTACAACGGAACAACACTGCTATCTCAAATTTGTTTATATTGATATGTTCTCTCTAATTCGTTCTGCAGTTTATGACTGAGTCAAGTTTTTATATCATGGTACATGAATATATTTAGAGTACGCCTGATATTTTCATCTATGGTGCGTGTCGCTGCGCAGAATCAATACAGATCTATGCCAACGTTCACACTGAGAAATGTCGATATCTATAGTTGCCGATGAAAAGAAGGGCCGTATAAGCTATACAAAATGAAAAGCACGCGAGTGACAGAAAGAAATATTTTGCGTCTTTCACAAATTGCAGCTCATCTATAAAGAACAATAGGAAAAGATCAAGCTTTCTTTGTCAGTAAATTTGGCACGAGTGAAAAAAAAACATGAAATTTCAATCACACCCGTGAGCGAACGTATTGCGACCACAGGCTCCCCGAGTAAACAGAATTTACGCGTAATTTATACAAACTAAACACTGAAATTAACTGTTCCCCTGTAAAGCTCGCGATATTACCTTCAGCCTGTTGTCCTCAGTATCAACTTACATTTAAAGGCGAAGAAAAGGATTGTCGCTTTTACTTTTGTTTATGCAGTCGGTGGCTTCGCATTAAGACGCCCACTGGTTTAATTTTTGTTAGGGGAACGTGACTGCTTGTTAAAGGTGCGTTTCCATGCGCTTTTGTGTCTTGTCTCGGGCAGGTTCGTCGCCTGGTTTAACGGCACTTGACAACAGTCCCGCGCGGCGTGGGACTTGCTTCGCCGTCGGAAAAACACGTCTATGTAGCACGTATTCCGCAACAGAAAGCTGTGTCGGGAGTTTTTCATGTTGTTCGAAAATTTTCTCGTTACAGTATTTGTAATAACAATATTTGAGAAGTTGAATAATAAATCAGGGCTAAATACGTAATTACACGGAATGCAAAAAAGAAAATCTGAGTATCTGCAAACGACGCCAAAAGGATTACCCAGGATTATGTTGGTTCAGCCCCGAAGAAGAAAAAAAAGGAAAGTAAGAACTAAGTGCATGTGGGAGGATGTACAATGGCCTAAAATCTCAGCTCAGGTGGCTGCAAATATATTTCATCAAATTGCTGTGCACACTGATTTTAACCGCAGCACAATGAGTTCATTTTTCTTCTATTTTTGTGCACGCTATTTTTTGGGCCTTTCTTCCGGCTTCATCCCATTCACCGCAGAGTAGCAATGACGAGAAAATGCGCTCACTCATTACTACCTTTTTCAGAAAACAGCTTTTTCTCTCTTTATCGCTTGCTCGCTGGGGCAATGGATAGGCTCAGGATGACAAAGTGGCCTGACGACAAAACATGAGCGGACAAGGCAAGAGGATGGGCTGACAAGGCATATCCAGTTTCGACCATTGATTCCTTCTCGTAGCAAAATAAACTGCTGTTAAACATAAAGGATGATGCTACTGCTTCATATTTCATAGTTAGAAATGGCCCTCAACAAACATCTCTCAATTGCCAAAAATTGTTCAACATCCTCCATCATGTATGTATCACGAATTTGCTTGCTTTGATTATTGCTGGCCTTTATAGCAGAGCATTTTTCCTAATCGCCCATCAACGAAGCCTCGCTGTACGTTAAACCCAAGAGTGTCTACAGCCACCTTTTTCACAAACTCACGTAACGTTGCTTTCACCATTATTAACTTACCATGGAGTGTGAGAAGTAATCTCCGTGAATGCTACACTGACCAACAAGCTCACTCTTAAGTCATATGTCATTCGAATTCAAGTTCATATACCAAGTGACACCTTTTGAAAGTTTTCGTTTGCCACAGAACACCGTACGGACGTAACACACTTCAGGCCCTGACAAAGAGTCAAGGTAGCGTTTAATTCTGGTCGTCCTGTGTGGATGAACACCCAGCATGAATCTTAGAAGGTTTGATTCTACATTTCGTGGAAATAGCTATGAAACGTCCTGTGTTCCAGCAAAAGCTGCAAAGTTCAATGCTTTCAAACGCCTTATTCATAAACGTTTCCATGATCAATGTCGATGTACGTGAAAAAGCTGTTGCTGAGCTAGTTGGTTCATGACTTAAAAACAAAGGTTACGGTGCTAAGCAGACGAGGACGAAGTAAGACACAAACGGCGTCCGTATGTGTCGTTTGTGTCTCACTTCCTCCTCGTGTGCGTAGCGCTGTAACCTTTGTTTTTAAGACAATGACATTCCTAAGCATTTCGTCGTTGACAGATTTGCCTGGCAGTGAACTATGCTGAAAGGTCTTCGATCGGCAGTGAACTACACCTTTCATCCTAACAGATGGAGTCTTGTTTATTGAAGCCCACACTTGAACAAAATATGAATAATCCATCTAACATGCTAGAACAATTCCCACGACTGCGTTCTCTTAAAAGACACAGGCATAAGGTAGTCATGGTCCCGGTCACGCAATCACGGTCTTTATTTGAATATTTTAAAAGTAGTCTACAAACACAACAATTTGCTATCCAGTAGGCGGAACCTTAGCATAGCTACTGAAGATGATAAAGAAAGGTACATCAAAAAACGTTGAATTCTCTATTCTTTCTTTCTACTCCCATTCCCCTTCCCGCAACGCCGAGTAGCAGGTCAGAACATTGATTCAGGCCGATCTCTGACATTTTATATCATAATAAACTTATCTCTCTATACGCCAACAGAAAGAAACAAAGGTTCCGCAGGATGCTGAGCCAGAATTTCAGTGCAATCTTCCGAGTTCTGTTCTGTCATTGCTTTATCTGGCCGTTACTGAGAATTTCCATCGCCAAGTTTTCGTGTGAACGTCATTTCATTTTAGTCAGCACCCAAAGTTTCCGTAATATCAAACGGACAGGCTTTTTCCAACTCAGAGAATAAGTAACGGCTCCAGATGCGCCCACAACCTCTATTACGTCCGTCAGGAGTTCATCGTTCAATTCTTCTGGTCTTGCAAGGCGTAGCTTACTGATCTTAGGGCTAACGCAAGCTTCAGTGGCGGGACCATACCTTCTGCACTGTGAACAACACGGGGTCCTGCTTTGGCAGCGCACATGCGGAACTCTGTTGCAATACTTGCGTCGCAAACTCAGTTGGCCGCTGCCCTGTATAGTAACCAGGGATTTATTCCTGCAGTAGTGTACAATTTGTTCAATAGTTTTTTTTTTCCTTTGCATGAGTACCACGGGGCGGATTCCGGTACCCGTCTTGTCCGTACCGTCACGCAGGCATTTTTAGTTAACAAATTACGCCACCTTTCAATATCACTCTAAAACATCAAGGATGCGCCTGGTCTCTAAATGTTCAGGAAGCCTGATTAGCTTAAGCCTGATGTGTTTTAAGGTACCACTCACGACAAGGCATATGAGTATCTTCACACGGAGTTTAAACACACGGAGTTCCTTAACACGGAGTTCACAGGGAGTTCACCAAACTTATCTTCACTCAGCTTATGCCGCATGTGATCACTCGCATGCGGTCATCTGATACTGACTCAGAGCAAGCAAGTCCTTTAGCCTAACCTCCTGCTTAAGATGAAGCTTCAGCTCGAACCCAACTCTAACGCAGCGTATACAAATACGTATAAAACGCAAAAATATTTTTCTCAGACAACCCTTGCAGCAATTTCGGGAAAATGTGTTGCATTTGTGAAAGACAGCTAAATTTTAGTGACTGGTGTAAGCGGAATTTAGATATAGGGCCTAAATTTCGTCACATGAATGTGGAAAAATTCAAAAATTCGGTAAAGGTAAAGCATGAAGTTTACAAACTAATAGTTCTACATATGAACAGATATAGCGTTTGTGTAAACGTCAGCCATTAGATCATTCAATGCAGACAAATTCGATATGTCAACTTAAATCTTCAAGGTTCTTCAAAAGCGGTATTTCCATATTAATGCTCTTTCTTTAGATTCATATGTAACACAAGAATTTCGTCCGCTTTAGTTGTACTATGAGATGCAATTCACAGATGGGGATATCATTTTTCATTGCTGAGATAAAGAGTTGTGAACTTCATAGCTTGGTTTTCTAAATTTTCCTATTTCTGCCGAATTTGTTTATGAATATTGACATCAATCAAAAATTTGAAACGAACAGACGCCACATTTTAAGTTTTTCACTTCAATGCAGCAAACCCCGTCAAATTTGGTGCGGTGGTTGCTGAGGTAATCGAGCTCTCATTTTACCTGCATTTGGATAGGAGCACCGGAGCAAAAGCTTTCTTTTCAGAGGATCACGGAAATCGAAGGCCGAGTACGGGCGATTACATATGTTGGCGTGTAAGAACACCAAGCTTAAAACGACGTTGCCTGCGCGCAATCGGGAAAGCACGACACGGCAATCACTGGGAATGCCATCAGAAAGTCCAGTGGAAGCTCGAGTCAAAGCATGTGTGGTGTTTGCACCACCGTTTCCGCTTGCCGTGGCGAACTACACTACGTCTCCTTCCTCCTAGACCATTATGGCACACATCATAGGCTTGTGACAATCCCAGGCCACGATCGCGCATCAAAAGTTGAGAAAGGGTATCGTAATACGTGACACTTAGGAGCCGATATACAGAATCAAACCCGAATAGTTTTTCATTGGAAAGAAAAGGAAAACGAAGTATGAGAGCAACTAGCGCTGGTTGCCAGCGAATGCTCTTATTTACTCGGGGATGGGTACTGAACTCGAGCCGACCTTCAAATATTTGAGAAGAAGCACGAAATATATGCGACACTGAGCCAATTGGTCAACGGAATCAGGGGGCGAAATATGCGTTCCTTCTTTTCCGTAGTGCAGTCCCCGTCAAGGCCGCAGAAAAACCAGAAAATATTTCACCGGAATATATGCAATACTAAACCGTGTAGTGGCCAACGTCATCACGTTTGCTTATACAAAACCAGGCTCCTTGCAGACAGAGATGCCCTATTGCACCGTGAGCAATGCAGTTGTCAAGGATAATTATATCTATAGTGCTCTCCAACGAATTTCACATAAACCACACCTCCGTGATATACGAAAGCTCGCAATCGATAAAGTTTAGGTAACGTGTATAAGTGGAAACAATCCAGTTAAATGGTTTTAGGCTTTGAAGCGTTTTTACACGGGGCACGTGGTACTTTCACGTGATTTACCCAAATCTGCGTTAGAATGGATCATCGCGATTACGTCTCTTCTACAGCTTCAGCAGAGCACTCAATTTACCGGTATCCTGCTCAATCGCAATAGACGGTGTCCCGTGGGAATGTTGCATTACTCAGCCGATCCAATAGACAAACTACAGCCGATAAAGTAGCGTCAATAGGAGAGGGCTGTTCAAAAGGGGACAATCACTTCAGTGTTTCAATATCCTCATTCTATTCATCATAACTTTCATATTTTATGATCGAATCCTCCCGAGAACGCAGGCTTTCTTTAATGGTGCATACTTCTCGTTTTTGTGCCAGCTAGTAACGCATGGCTATATTGTTTTCTTTCAACCGATAATGGGATATTACCAAACGCAGCGC
Source organism: Dermacentor albipictus (assembly GCF_038994185.2). NCBI lineage: Eukaryota > Metazoa > Arthropoda > Arachnida > Ixodida > Ixodidae > Dermacentor > Dermacentor albipictus. The sequence goes on from NW_027225589.1 coordinate 2,240,142, forward strand.
GCACATACATTGCACTGTGGGTACAGCTAATCAACAATTATCCTAGCCCTTCGGAACGATTACCAACGCATCAGCTTTTCTATTTCTTTTTATCCGAAATTTTAGACACATCGTTGTACGTTAAAGCACTGTGCACTCAAGACATGACATGTTCAATAGATGTAATGCATATAACTTTAAAGGGACACTAAAGGGAAAAATAATTTCTTCTGCATCAATAAATTGCCTTTCTACAACATCAAAAACACCACTCTTACAACAATAAGACGTTTGGTAAGCTAGAAAAAGCGCAAGAACGAAATACGGGTGGCGACGCCTACTTAGGTTCCCGCACCTGGTGGCTGTGACGTCATGGATTTTTATGGCGTCTTCTAGGGCCTACTAATTTTATATAGCGGTACATATTGACTACATTGTGTTCTAAAGGAACCAAATATTAAACACAGTAAGTTTCAGAAACCCTTACTCAGCCAACGCGGCCCAAATGCGAAAACATACTTTTGAATCCCTGACGTCACGCTGACGTACCGGCTCTGGGGTTTCACCGCAAAATTCAAATACTGATACTTGGCCCTTCATTTTATCATCTAATAATCAAACTATTTTTTTAAATGACTCCCTGCAGGGTTCTGAAAGAATGCTTCATTAGTCTAAACTGATTTATTGTTTCGCTTTAGTGCCCCTTTAAACGTGGATCCACGGGTTTCGGAGTCTCCAGGTCGTTCACGTTTGAAAGCAATGTTTAGGAGAAATTTGCTTTTAGAAATCTCAAAGACGTTGGCCTGAGTTTCACTCGTCAAGCCTGGTGCTCGATGCCCGAATAATAAGAAGGAGTGAAAGTGGAATATAGGCGGTGATGATTCTGGCAGAAGGCTTGAGTAAATTATTTCGTGGAATATTTAAAGAGCCACGTCAAGCCCCCTACAGCGCGGGAATGCAAGTAGCGCATGTGTCGCTCTTCTGCTGAATTTACATCGTAGTCATGGTCCCAGGGCAAGCTCGTCTCCAGTTGGCACTCAATCACCTATACTTAAAAGGGAAACAGTCAGCATCTATGGATCGTACGCAAACCTGGGGCATACGCAGATGATATGACGCACTGTTTCTGAAATGAACCACGCTGACGACAGTCCAAGAGCACGAACGCAGCACCGTTCTCAGCATGTCTACGTGTACGTGCCCAGCATGCACAGCATGCAGCGTCACGTATGACTGAGCCAGGGCACCAAGACATACGTACACAAAAATATGCATAACAAAAGTTGAACGTTTATACTGAAGGTATATTCTGTAGAATTAAATAACAAAAGTGGGTATTTACGCAATCATATTGAGGCAAACACAAGCGCTAGTTATTTCTTCGATCATTTATAAGAAACGACTAGCACTCTCCTTATTCGCCTGCAGGCCACAGGCGAGAGTCATTTCCAGGTGATAGGCCGATGACTTCAGTGTTTGATTCCACGCGATTGCTTTTTCAATAGCGGGTGGGCGCACTTCGGTCACGTGGCAGATCGTTTTCAAGACAGACGAGCGCCGGCAACGTGTCCCTACGGCGTCCGCCAAAGGCGTCTACTATGGCATCCGCGATTAGCGTGGCCAACACCGCTATAGACGTCGCGGTTGTCTCTACTCCGTACGGAGTGCCTGGCGAGGAGGACATCGAGGCATCCTAGCAGCCACCGGAGAAGAACGCCCGTCCTCCCTCTCCTGAGCTCCCTGCCTCGCGCGCCACAGGAAAGGGCACGACTCTGGGCCATGTTCCTCACTCGTGCACGCGACATTGAACCGCGTTCATCGGTTCACCCGCACAAGCTTCCACTCATACGATACCTCATGGTGACGGTGACGGCAGAAATGTGCCAAGAGTGTCCATATAATCGCCATCGCAACAAAATTTCATAAAACCACCCGGTAAAATGCAAAATGTGGAATAACAGAGTCGAGAAAGGCGGCATTCCCGCCATCTCCCCATTCGTTCGTTCTACCTCCGCGATGAGCAGTTCCGTTTCTTATGAACAGGAAATTCCTAAGTACGCATATGCAGATTTTTGCATCTAGCGATACAGCGCCTAACAGGCCAGCGTTGACGGCGATGCCGTAAATTAAAGATCGGTTGGTCAGACGGAGAAATAGACACAGCAAAATTACATTGGTTGGCTTAGCCATTATGAGACTGCGCTAACGAGGACACGGGTTGGATCCCCGGTTACAGCAGACTCATCACGTCAGGCGCAAAAGGCAATAACGCTGTTCTACCGATACAAGTACTTAAGCGCACGTCGAAGAGCATCAGGCTGTCAAATTAAGTTATGCTGTCAGCCTCCCTGCTCCGTTTCCTTATAATTATATCTTCGTTTCGCCGCACGAAACACCATGCTTTCTTTCCACATCAACTTTAGAGCTCTTTGCAGCAAGACCGAAATGGTGGGCTTGTCTGTTTACGAGACAAAAGCGCTGGTGCTTCGCACCTATCATGCGTCATGTCTTTCTGGGAGTAACAGGCACAAGTGTGAACTGCTGCGACAGTACAAAAAAGCTATAAAAACACGCTAAGAAATAAAGAAGGGCAAGAAAGATATGCGCTGCAGCGAGTCACCCGAACATTGCTCCCAAAGCACATTCCTCGAGACTTCCAAACCAGCGTCGCCTTCAGAGTCTTCGTATCCCACAGTGCGTTTGCGTGACGTAGTGGTGCGTCCTCCGTGGTTTTTGAAATACCACGTACGGTAGCTGATGGCTTTAAACTTCTATGTTTAGACACAGATGGTATTTCGAAAGACATGCTCTTTAGTCTTTTATTTCTTTGCCTTCCTATCAAAATGGCTCCAATATCCATGGTTGGAACAACGTAATGCCGAATTCTCGGTCGAAATTGTTTCTCGTTGTGATGTTCTCGGGCACTGATGACTGTTCTGCACTGGAAAAGCACGCCAAAAATGTTTGACTCAAGGAAGGGTTACATCCGTAGTGTTTCTACACAGGTTGGTTGCGGTGATCGATATTTCAAAGGCATTCCTAGAATCTGTATTGAGTGGAATGAAACTTTCAATTTTCCTCATCTCTGACATCGCTTAAAGATGTCTCGCCTCTCATTTGTTTCATTATGTTTAACATGGCAACTCTCGAATAAAACATGTAGTGTTTTTACTAAGTGCTCGCTATGACCACCTCACATTGGTCACCAGTACAATGTAGCACTTGCCATTGGGCGGTACAATTTTTTTCTTCCTTTATTTCAGTAGCTAGCAACGAGAGGAATTGCCTCCCAAGCTCAGTCGTCCCAATCTCCTATACTTCATTTAGGTAGGTCGATATTAGAATCATCAATCTTAAGTCGCGCTCAATTTTTTTAGATTTATTATCTTTTTTTAACTTCATGATAACAATTATGTGCTAGGAAAATAATTGCCTCATAATAAGCATTACCTTAGTACCTGGATAGAAATAGATTAGTTACCTCATTTTCCGGTGCTTCTGTCTTTACTATATTACTACAGTTCTCGTAATCTCGTTAGGGTCAAAGAACTGCTTCATTATCTGGAAGTTTTTCGACGTTTTCGCCAACTCGTTCAACAAGATCCCCATCACGACGCCTACATAGCATTCTACATGCTGGAATATTTAAGAACAGCAAGTTTTTTTTGTTAACTTACAGCAAGGCATGGCTAAATTAGAGACGGACTTGACCCGTGTGCTTATGTTCCCCCACTGGCTACCGTGCTTGTTGATAGCGTTTTACATATCAGTCGCTTGTCATTATGTGCATCCTTGTTCCCACACTAAACAATAAAACGTTCAACACGCACGGGCAGTGTCCCAATTTTCTTCAGCCTATGGGATACATCATGCACATATGGCAGCACTGCAAACCTGCGTCCTTCAGCCCGCTGGTTCCCTGATTGAGCGGGATCATCACGTTTTGTGCGCCTCAGAAGCTGTTCCGCTATGGCTGAAATTAGGTACAAAGGGTAACCAGCCCAAGAAAGACGATCAACCTGAGCAGCAAGACTATGTTGCATCTGGTGTGGGCACGATTTATTGAGGCTGTCAATGAGACATAACTTTATAATACCTCGTTTAACGAGTTTTGAGTGTGTTGGGCTGCAGAGCACGAGGTCGCGGGATCGAATCCCGGCCACTACGGCCGCATTTGGATGGGGGCGAAATGCGAAAACACCCGTGTACTTATATTTAGGTGCACGTTAAAGAACCCCAGGTGGTAAAAATTTCCGGAGTCCTTCACTACGGCGTGCCCCATAATCACAATGTGGCTTTGGAACGTAAAACCCCATAATTTTTAAAATTGAAGATAAAGAAGTAGTAGCTAGCCTATAACCACAAATGCACGTGCATTTATTGACGTCACGAATACCGACACGTACATTCATTCTTGTCAAAGTCAATGAAAAAAAGAAGAAAACATAGATGCAACCATGAGCGTGCGCACATTGGCATTAGGGGTGCGATCTTGTATGCGTTCCAAAATAGAACGGAGGCGGTCCGTTCCACCGAGACACACACGATTGGTCAATTTGAACCGTGATGAATGCCGTGACGTCAATTGCGCCGTGATATCTGGTGTCAACCATTCCGCGTCGTCGGATATCAGACGAATACAATTGCCTCCGTTCTATTTTGGAACGCGTACAAGATCGCACCCTAGGAATGTAAAAAAAAAAGGAATGCAGAGAACACGCAGGCAGTTCGTGAAAAACCCATGCGTGAACGCAAGCTCATTCAGTCGCGTCCGCGAGGGAGAAAAGTCGCGGACAATGGAATGTAGGGGAGAGGGTTCACATGTTAACAATGAGCATACGAAAGGTCCCACATGACAGGACAGTGTCTCTTTTTTTCTTTGTTTCGTGGAAGGCGTTTGACATCGGTCCCCGCATTAAAACGCATGACAATTTTCAAGCTGCTGATGTGAGGTAACCTGGTGTCATTCGTAGCTGCTGCGAAGAACGCTGTCACGGTCTTTATTGGCCCGAAAGCGTAGGCCGCGCTAGATGATTGCAGGTCGTTGGTACCAGTGTTTGCATGAAGAAACTCTGTCTCGTGTACCGTTCATTGAGCATTCAAGAAGAATAAACAAGTCGCCGACTTATCAAAAGCCGCTATTTGTGTATTGCGCCAACTACCACCTTTGGAAAGTAGGGAAGAACCCTCCTTTTGAAGTGCGAATCAGAGTTCATTACCGTTGTGTCAGTTTATTTTTATTTTTTCTGATTATTTATGACAACCTTCAAGGCGCACACATAACATTACAGTGGGGAGTTCTTTAAGAACCGAGTGAATTATCATATTTAGCAGCACAACACAGAAAATATATGTAAAATATATACCTGGCACCCAAATATCTCTTATGAGTTCTACGCTCCAATGCCTCCTACGACAAGCGCTGACATCGCACTTCCTCACACTGCAGTGGTTGTTGCAAACAATAGAACTATGGTTCCAGTCGTCAACTTTTCTACATCGGCCGATATTCTTCAACAAGAAATTTCTCTAGCCGCAATGTCGCAACTGGAATACTGTACAGTTTCCGCTTTCGATGCTGACGACCAGACCGTGCCCCAATCTGTCATACCAGCGCCAGCCAAGGCTCTTCTGAACAAAATGACATCCCCCGATCTTTTATTTCCCCAACGTGAAGTGCTCCGTGCTGTCCTGTTTTCCAACCTTGATGTTTTTGATATTGAGAAGAGTCCATTCGCCGTCCACATGGCGTTGCCCACCCCATCGACACTGGGGACGCCTGCCCTCCTCTCAAGGAACCTTACCGAGTCTCTCACTCTGAACGCCAAGTCATACAAAAAAAGGTAGAGAAATAGCTTGACAAACATGTGATAGAGCCTTCGTCTAGTCCTTGGCCATCCCCTGTGCTGCTTGTGAAAAAGAAGGACAACACCTGGCGGTTTCGCGTCGATTATCCCCATCTCAATGAGGTTCGACTTTCCATTGCCTTCATAGTGCCAGATATTTCTAATCGCTAGATCTCCACTCGGGATTCTGGCAAATTGCCGCCGATTATCGCGACCGCGGGAATGCCGCTTTCATCACAACCGATGGCCTCTACAAATTTACGGTCATGCCTTTAGGGTTGCCTAATGCACTTGCAACTTTCGAACCCATGATGGACACTTTTCTACGCGGTCCAATGTGGTCGACCTGTCTTTGTTATCTGGACGACGTCATCGTTTCCTCGGCCGGCTTTAAAAGCCATCTCGCTCGTCTTTCGGCTATTCTCGACATATTGCGCCGGGCTGGCCTCCAGGTCAATTCCTCTAAGTGAACCTTTGGGCGCAACCAGATTAAATTATTTTTGTACCTAGTTGATGCTACCGGTGGCAAACCGGACCCTGAAAAAATCCGTGTCGTCCATGAGTTCCCGCTTCCGTGGGCCACGCATTAAGTACGCAGCCTTCTTGAACTTCGCTCTTACTTTCGCCTCTTTGTTCTCAAATTCGCGGACATTGCTAAACCCCTCATGGACATTTTGAAAAATAATGCGACCTTTTCTTCAGGCATGAATTATACCACTTCCTTTACATCGCTAATTTGTACCCTCCCGTCACCACCTGTGCTGGCTCATTTTGACCCAGCTGCTAGAACATTACTTCGCACCGACGCAAGTAGCCATGGCATAGGTGCTACCCTCGGCCAAACACATCACGGAGATAACAGTATGATTACGCATAGTAGTCGCCTCCTGTCACAGTCAGAAAAGAATTACGCCATTACTGAGCGGGAGCGCCTAGCTCCTCGTCTGTGCATTCACGAAATACCGTCGGTACCTATACGCACTGCCGTTCGTAGTCATAACAGAGCATCATGCGCTCTACGGGCTATTCACACATAAAGACCCCACAGGGAGGCTCGGCCGTTGGGCATTACGATTACTCTAGAACACGTTCTCAGTTGTGCACAAATCTGGCAAATTACACACTGACGCCGACTGCCTATCACGTGACCCCGTTGAACCATCCGACTACACTAAAATAGACCTCGACATCTAGGTGTTAGCAATCACAGACTTCATCAATGGGGCCAACGAACAATGTAGAAATACATCGTTGCTCTCTCTCGTTGACCGTCTGCGATTCGGCACCCTCGACTCCTCATTCAACATGTTATTGCTTCAGGATAACGTTCCTTACGGACGCAACATGCACCCCGATGGCGCAGAACTCCTTCTAGTTGTCCCGCGTCATTTACGCAGAGATGTCCTAGTCCAGTTTCATGACCCCGTTACTTCCGGGCACTTAGGCGTCTCCAGAACTTATGATCGCATACGACGTTTCATCTGGGAGGGACTTTATCGTCCCGTTTGTCACTAAGCAACATCTTGCCATCTGTGTCAGCGCCACAAGAAACCTGTGACTCAACATGGTACTCCACTTCAGCCAATTTAAATTCAAACCGAGCCGTTTTATTGAATGGGCCTGGACTTGATCGGCCCCTTTCCAATTTCCGCGATCGGCAACAAATAGATTGCGGTCGCCACAGATTATGCCACGAGATATGCACTTAACCGAGCCTGGCCAGCCAGCTGCGCCACGGACGTAGCCGACTGCCTACTGTGCGACTTCCTCCTCCAGCATGGTGCTCCACGTAACGTAGTCACAGATCGCGGTTGGTACTTCGTGTCTCGTGTGGTTCACGATCTCCTTCAATCACGTGCTACTCATCACAACTTTACAACCTCATACAACCAATGGATTCAACCAATGGACCAACCTCACCAAACCAATGGATTCACCGAACGTCTCAACCGTACCCTGACCAACATGCTTCCCATGTACGTTTCTGATGATCACTATGATTGGAACGTTGCCCTTCCGCTCGTCACATTTGCATACAACCCACCGCGTCATGACAGTGCCCGCATCTCACCCTTCTATCTTCTCTTTGGCCGCCATCACTTATTACCCTCTGAGTTTATTCCCGACCAAATAGTAGAGAATCGTTCCGATGGGCTAAGATAACATGTTCATTAGCTGTACTTACAGTGCAATGTATGTGCGCGCTGGGTTTGGTAATATCCCGTTATCGGTCGAAAGAATGCAATATAACCATGCATCACTAGCTGGCGCAAAAACGAAAAGTATGCACCATTAAAGAAAAGCTGCGTTTTCGGGAGGAATCGATCACAAAATATGAAATTTATGATGAGAAAAATGAGGATATTGAAACATTGAAGTGATTGTCACCTTTTGAACAGCCCTTTCATAATAACGCTACTTTATCGGCTATTGGGTCGGGGGAGTAATACACCATTCCCACGCGACACTTTGAATTGCAATTGAGCAGGATACCGGTAAAATACTTGCTCTGCAGAAGCTGTAGAAGAGAGCTAATCGCGATGGGTCATTCTAACGCAGATTGGGCTCAATCACGCAAAAGTACCACGTGCCCCATGAAGAAACGCTTCAAAGCCTAAAACCATTTAACTGGATTGTTTGCACCTATACGCGTTAGCTAAACTTTATCGATTGCAAGCTTTCGTATATCACGGAGGTGTGGTTTATGTGAAATTCGTTGGAAAGCACTAGATACAATTATCCTTGAGAACTGCATTGCTCACGGTGCAATCAGCTTTCTCTGTTTGCTAGGAGCCTGCCTTGGTATAAGCACAAGTGATGACGTCCGTCCACTATACGGTTTAATAGGCTCCTAAATCGCGCATACTACGAGACCCTTCCCCAAATTTTGGTGCGCGATCATGGCCTGGGATTGTAACAACCCTATGATGTGTGCGATAATGGTCTAGAAGCAAAGAGAAGCAGTGTGGTTCGCCACGTCATGCGGAAACGCGGTGCAAACACCGCATAGGCTTTGACTCGAGGTCTACTGGACTTTGTGATGGCGATTCCAGTGACTGCCGCATCGTTACTTCCCGATTGCCCACAGGCAACGTCGCTTTAAGCTTGGTATTCCTACACGCCAACATCCGTGGTCACCCGCACTTGGCCCCTGATTTCCGTTATCCTCTTCAGAGGAAGCTTTTGCTCCGGTGCTCCTATCCTCAGCAACCACCGCACAAAATCGGAAGAGGTTTGCTGCACATAAATGAAATACTTAAAATCTAGCGACTGTTTGTTTCAAATTTTCCATTGATGACAATTTTTATTTAAAAAAGGGCAAAAATCTAGAAATTTTAGAAAACGAAACTATCGAGTTCAAAGCTCTTTATCTGAGCAACGAAAAATGGTATTCCCATTCTGTGAATCGCATCTCATAGTACATCTAAAGCGGACAAAACTCATGTGTTATATATGAATCTAAAGAAAGAGCAGTGATATGGAAATACATCTTTTGAAGAACCCTTGTACACAACGTAATAAATTCGTGCAAGATATAAGTTGACATATCGAATTTGTCTGCTTTGAATGATCTAAAGGCTGCAGTGTACAGAAACGCTATATCTGTTTTTATGCAGAACTCTTAATTTCTAAATTTCATGCTTTTATCTTTTTCGAACTTTCGAATTTTTCAAAACTCATGTGACGAAATTCAGGCCCTAAATCTAAATTCCGCTTGAATCAGTCACTAAAATTAAGCTGTTTTCACCAAATTCAACAAATTTCCCCAAAATTGGTCCAGGGGTTGTCTTAGAAAAACATTTTTGTGTTTTGCATGTATTTGTATACGCCGCGTTGCAGTTGGGCTCGAGCTGAAGCTTCCTCTTAAGCAGGAGGTTAGCGTAAAGGACTTGGCTGTAAGCCGGTATCAGATGACCGCGTGTGTGTGATGACATGCAGCAATAAGCTGAGTCAAGATAAGTTAAGTGAACACCGTGTGAACTCCGTGTTAAGGAACTCCGTGTGAACTCTGTGTGAAGGAACTCAAATGCCTGCTCGTGAATGGTAGCTCAAAACATATCACGCTTATGGTACTCAGGCTTCTTCCACATTTAGAGACCAGGCGCATCCTTGATATTTTAGAGAGATCTTGAAACGTACCGTAATTTATGAACGAGAAACGCCTGCGTGACGACACGGACCAGATGGGTACCAGAATCCGCCCCGTGGCACTCACGCGAACGAAAAAAAATCTATTGAAGAAGTTGTACACTACTGCTGGAATAAATCCCTGGTTGCCATACAGGGCAGGGGCAAATTGAGTTTGCGACGCAAGTATTGCAACAGGGTTCCGCATGTGCGCTGTCAAAGCAGGACCCCGTGTTGTTCACAGTGCAGACGGTATGGTCCCGCCACTGAAGCTTGTGTTAGCCCTAAGGTCAGTAAGCTACGCCGTGCAAGACCACAAGAATTGAACGATGCGCTCCCGACGGACGTAATAGAGGTTGTGGGTGGATCTGGAGGCGTTACTTAGATTATCTGAGTTGGATAAAGCCTGTCCGTTTGATATTGCGGAAATTTTGGGTGCTGACTAATATTAAATGACATCCGCACAAAACTTTGCGCTGGCAATTCCCTGGAATGGCCAGATAAAGCACTGACAGATAGGAACTCGGAAGATCGCACTGAAATGCCGGCGCAGCGTCCAGCGGAACCTACGTTGATTTGCGAGCAGGCCCAACATTCACACAGTGTACAAACCCGCAAGCAGAAGCAAATTCAGGAAGTTTACAATTTCTAAAAAATGGAAGTTTCTGCAGAGCTGGACTCTGACGTTGGCTAGCACTGTGGTAATGATGATGATGTTTGGGTGACACAGCAGAGAAAGTGTCTCTTATGTAAAGTAGCGAAAAGCAGCTTGTCGGTGTACTGACCAGGTCATACAACTTGCTTATGCCACCAAACAAGCTTCCGGATTAGAGTCCGGTGTTTATTCGTCGCAAATTCTTAGTCATCAGCAGCGGCCAAATCCACCCGCCTACACAATACGTCACTGAACGTCCATGGTCTTATAAAATGCCGGCAAAGGCGCTGCTAATGCCGATGCACAAAGAGAAAGTTGACATGGTTGCTGAGATTAAGATCTGATCTGATTATTACCGCTAGAAGGCGTTGGCTTCTTGTGTCCCATTTAAGTGTGCTTGATCCAAACCGTGGGTATGCCGGCTGGATGTCTTGTGTTCCTGTGTATAAACATTGGCTACTACTCGTTTGTGCTGTTTTTTATGAGAAATGGCGACTCATTTGTTGTCGCTTTCCTCTTGCAACCTTGATATTTTGAGTTATATGTGTGCATGGGCCGAACACTACAGTGTGTAGGAGACAGAGACACATTTTCGATGCACTTGCACCATGTCTGTTCTCAGACAGATCTAAATTAAAAAACACTGAGTGCCCTTCTACTCTGTGAAGAAGGATGACCAGCGAAGCTGTGTATGTTCGCCCATTAATGGCGAACTGCACCTCCGCCGCAGGTCGACCCGGCATTTCGCTATCTTCGGAATCGACCCACGTATGGGGAGCGCTTAACGCCCGCTTCATATCCGCCGCGGTTCAGCAGGGCATTGCACTATATTCAGGATCGGCCGCGTATGGGGAGTGCTACCCGCCGTGGTTGCTCAGTGGCTATGGTGTTGGGCTGCTGAGCACGAGGTCGTGGGATCGAATCTCGGCCACGGCGGACGCAGTTCGATGGGGGCGAAATGCGAAAACACCCGTGTACTTTGATTTAGGTGCACGTTAAAGAAACCCAGGTGGTCCAAATTTCCCCAGTCCTCCACTACGGTCTGCCTCATAATCAGAAAGTGGTTTTGGTACGTAAAACTCCTTAATTGCATTGTATGGCGAGTGCTCAACGCCTGCTTCACCTCCGCCGCGAGTCGGGTCGTTATAACCTTATCTTGGGGATCGGCCCACGGATGGGGAGTGTATAACGCTTGTTGCATCTCGGCCGCGGGTTGGCCCGGCATTGCACTATCATCGGTATCGGCCCACGTATCATAATCATCAGCCTCGTTACGCCCACTGCAGGGCAAAGGCCTCTCCCATACCTCTCCAACAACCCCAGTCATGTATTAATTGTGGCCATGCCATGCCTGCAAACTTCTTAATCTCATCCGCCCACCTAACTTTCTGCCGCCCACTGCTACGCTTCCCTTCCCTTGGCATCTAGTCGGTAACCCTTAATGACCATCAGTTATCTTCCCTCCTAGTTACATGTCCTGCCCATGCCCATTTCTTTTTCATCATTTCAACTAAGATGTCATAAACTCTCGTTTGTTCCCTCACCCAATCTGCTCTTTTCTTATCCCTTAACGTTACACCTATCATTCTTCTTTCCATAGCTCGTTGTGTCGTCCTCAATTTCAGTAGAACCCTTCAATTTGAGTAGAACCCTTGTTGTGTTCATATAGGTGGTTGTGGCCAAGTACTCCACCAGGGTGGCCAATCCTGCTCTGGTGAGGGAGTGCGTTACCGATTCTGGTCACCGGGATCAGGCCACACTCCAGGCCTGTCTCTACAATTTTATCAACCCGCGGATTTTTTATTTCATTTTTTTTAATCCGGTGGAAAATTTCCGGCACCGGGATTCGAACCACGGACCTCTTGCACGCGAGGCGGGTGTTCTACCTCTACGCCACGGCTGCACTTGATCCGCTAAGTATCCGCTCTTCATCGCTAAGAGGTTAAGTATTGCCCACGTTTGGGCAATACTTCACACTTGCTTCGCATCCGCTGTGGGTCGGCGCAGCATTGCACTATCTTCGGGATCGGCCCACGTATGGGGACTGCTTAACGCCTGTTTTACCTCGGCCGCGGGTCGGCTCGGCATTGTGCTATCTTCGGGAATGGCCCACGTATGGACAGTTCTTAACGCCTCCTAAACCTCCGCCTGAGGTCGGCCCGGCATTGCGCTATCTTCAGGATCGGCCTACGTATGGGGAGTCTTTTTCGCTTAAACAACGACACGAAAATTTCCTTGGACGCCAGAAGTATACAGCTTCGCTGTAATAGTCGGTGACTCTAAGGGTATCTGTACACTGATCGTGGAACACGTAAGAATCGACATGATCGCAGCGCCGCGACGTCGCCTCGCCTGATCAAGGAGAGTGGACTTGCTAATGAGAGTGAACAGGAACGCACTAAGCTTTGGTTCGCCCACTTCAGGGGCTCCTCTCCATCTTATCTGGACAGAATTTGCTGAGTAGACCATAAATATGATTGATTTGACACAAACAAGGAAGGGTGGAAGGAAAAAAGGTGAGGGCCATTCATGTTCCTCCTTTCTTGCTTGCGCCAAATTCATCATATTTATGGTCTACTGAGCAGTATTAAGTGACTAGCCCAACAACATATACTCCTTCACAGAAGTTATTTGTCCGATTTCTTCGCAAGCAATGTAACAAACTTTCAAGTTCGCCCGATACTATTTCTAATCACTGTCTCGTGTCGGCACTTCTAGGGGTACCTGAACGCCTCTTCAGCGAAGTGCATTGGCACTTTAGGAAATTTAACCACAGCCTACAACATTGTAATGCCTTTGTTGATGGCGTATACGATATATTTATTTGTACATTTACCCGCAAGGTTTTGAACATGGGACATGATTAAACAGGAGGGAAATGTCCTGGCACTAAAATAATTGTCTTATTTAGCCGTCGAACGGAAACGATAATAATGAGATTACGCAGGAGAGCTTATTATACTGCCTCACCAAGAGTGTGAGTGGGTCGGTTCGTACACAGAGTTGATAAGTTTGGTCCAAGCTCACTTGCAGGCTTTTAACACATAGCATTACAGAGGTGCATTTATTCTTTTCCATGGGAAGCGATTTCTTTGGGGACAACCTTCTAGATGAAGCAGTGCTGGTTCAAGCACTTTCCAAAGAAATATTGAAAATGTAAGTGCAGACAAAATTATTGTATATACGAACATCAATTTGAAGGTATTTGAGGAGCATCTTTCTTTGCTGGTACACCAATAACTACCAGAATCTGCGGTGCAGTTGCACGAGTCGTGTAACTTATGCGTAGGCTAACGGAATCAGATAAACCCTCTTATCTTTTGAAGAATTTGTAGTGGCAGTAAATATCTTGAAGAGCACATATTACCCAATTTAGAAGGGTTTACAACTTAGTGGTATAAGTAGCTTGAAAAAACATTGTGTCCAGTTCTCTTGAAAGGTTTTAACTATGCCTTCGATGTTATCATTTTACCGCCCACATGTGAGATGATCATAGTCTTCTCGATAGAAAAAGAACAACTAAAACGGAGACCAACATGTCGAACAGCCAGCAGGTCTAAACGTAACGTTCTTAGTCCGGGAATTGAATTTTTTATGTTAAACGTGACGTAATCCAGTATCGATCGATATCTTTATGTAGCATACACTATCATTTATGTATCGGTAAGTTACTAGCTAATAGACGACAAACTTTCATTCGTGATATAGCCGGAGAGCATGAGACATGCGACATTCCTGGTTGTAGCACACATGCAAGTATACACAGGGGACATTCTATTCTTGAGTGCCTGTCAACTGTCAGGACCCGACTGTCACCTAAGTTGATTTGCTTATGCATTTTTAAAGTGAGCCATGGCTTCGATTTCCAGTTGCTGAGTCATCCCAGTAATAGGAATATCTTGGTTACCAGATTAGGGATGTGCAACACTGCTGGAATAACATGATTGTTTGTTTCACCCTCTCAGTTCTTATGTGTGTTCGCTCCCATGTTAGACAGGGGTTTGCCATTTCGTCCGTACTTATCGCTCTTTATCTAGGAGCTTTGGATCTCAGCGTCCTTTCGCAGAATACGGTGATGCGCATTGACCGTTGAACTTAATCCGTATAAAGTTCTCGCTTAACCGGACGATGTAGCGTTTATGTGCTCAAATAAGTATAGTGTCGAAGAAGTAATGTGTCTAACGTAGTCGTTTTGTTCAGCCACTGATGATACTCTTAGGCATATCAAGTACAGAAGATTCTATTTTGGTTAGTGGGTAGTGATTCCATTACAGTTCGCCGGTGTTCGCTGGTATTCAGGTGTTGTGGATTGCGTTAGTGTACTCATTAATTAATTTCGTAACAGTTCATCAGATTGGTCTAAGTGTTGTACAAACCTTCGGTATGCTACTGAGGCCTAGGGTGAAATAGGGTTGTCCATTTCTATAACAACATTGTGTTTTGCATTTTGTTGTGTCTGCATTGGGTTCTTCTCTATCGAATTTATTAATATGCTTCAAGTCCTACACTCTGGGCAAAAGAATATTAATCTTTTATTTAGCTTTATTGCCCGCTGTTTCTGGCACAGTGCCTGGGAGCCAGTGCAACGTGATAATGTGTTTTATTGGCTCGTGCTTTCCCATCCCAGTATAGCGTTCTACATTTGGCAATCATCCATTGCTTCACGTGTTCAAAAGCGTTAAGAATATGCGTGTTTCTCCGGGAACAAGAATTTCTTTTAATCTTCATATATCGAGGCTTCCTGCGAACAGTTAGCAGAAAAGGAAGGACTTTCTCGTTCCTGGAGACACAAATTCTACATTCTGTAAAAATCTAGAAACTGATAATCATTCACTCATTGGTTAGTGCAGCGCGGTTTCTTAGATCTTCTACTGTGAACATAAAAGAAATAATTAGAAGTTAGCCCTGTCATATACCTTGATATTGCAAAAGTAGAACCTTTCTCGCGATCTCTTTATTATTGTACCGCACAGCCCCCTGAAAGCTTGAATGATAGATGGACATGCATGACCATTTCGAGCAGCCAAGGTCATCTCACAGGAAGAAATAATTCAAATATGCAGGGTATACCAGCGTTTTAGTGAATCTCTTGCCTGGTTTCGTGTATTGCATGTGTTTAAGTTTGACCTCATATTCATTTGTTCACTGTACATTTCAAGTGCTATGGTTTTCTTTCTTGTACTATATACGGAAAAGATGTTGGTGTGGTGCCAAGTAAAAATATTCGCCCTACACGCAACGCGACCGGGTTCAGTTCCCCGTTGAAGGACTGATTTTTTTCTTTGTAATTTCAGTTTCTTTGTGGACAATGGCTACTAAGTTATCCTGTCGAGAACAGATACTTTGGCAGGTCAATGTGGGTGAGGGTTGGGAAACAAATTCAGTCACCAATAAAAGTGGAGAGAATGTGTAAACCTATTCATCGTAGCCTTCCATATGGCAAGCAATGCCACATACCAACCACGCCATCAAGACGACCTTGAGGTAAATAGTTGCTGTGGAGTTCGGAAACGCAGTCATTTCGTCAACACTACGACGCACACAGTTCTAAGTCAGCACCAACAGGAATGTTTCCCTTCCTTGACATTTAAGCTGCGTCGCTCTTGTGTTGAGGCGCAAAAATGCAGTGACAAATCGTAGCTGCAGTTCGAGAGGTACAAGATCTGGATTTACGTCTGCCACAAATATGTTAGCGACTGTGTCAGTATAAAGCGTATACGCACAAAGCACGAATGACGAGAACAACACAGTGACAATAGAGAGTGGTTTCTGACATCAAGACCCCGGTTAGATTTCTCAAGCGAAAAAGAAAACATACAACTGAATAATATTCATCAGCTCGAGAGCAGGCGGATTTGTACAACGAGTTCAAATCCAAGTGAACACAACTCGATACAAACTGAAGTTGACCAGGCGCCCTTGCTCTAAGCCAGTTTACAGTTTGTTATGACACATTCTTGTGACACATATCATTTGGGCATACCGAATTTTTATTTTCTTTGGTGCGTTTCATAAGCATAGCTTTGTGAGTAATCCTTTGGAAAGATTTCAAAAGCCAGATAGTGAGTCATCCCACTGCCATTCGAACCTTCTGCCGGGAAATCTGCAAAGGTCACGTGGCTCCAAACCTCAAATCACTCAGAAGGGTTGCACCCTTCACGATTGTGCCTCTCAGAACAGTACATGTGCTAGGACAGGCACATCGCGGGTCAACGTAAAACATCAACTTGGCACCAATGGATTGTTATTCTTACATTTAGGAAAATAGGACTTTTTTTGCTGCCGCGCTTTGATCAAGCGTTTCATTGTAGGAATAGATAAGTCGGGACAGGGTAGAGGCATCGAAGACGCTTAATTTCAAAGCACTGCTTGCCAGGTTTGGCACTGCAAAGAAACAAGCGCTTCGCTGCTATTTCTTGCAGCGATTTGCGCTGCTGAAAACAGCTCATGCCGAAAACTAAAGCCTGCGCTTTCGTCTTGACAAAGAGGCGCCTCTCAGCTGGCAGAGACGTCACAGCCCACGCTTCAGAATTCCCAGCTGCTCCGCGCAAAAAGCTATGCCTAATACATGCGAAGCAGCAAGAAAAGGTGAGAGGTCAGTGTCACCAACCTCTGAAACTAGTTTGGCGCAAAGTTGAATCCACTTTTTTTTTTCTAGCTTTCCCTGGTTTTGTGGAAAATGTCACGTTAATCACTTTGTCAATGTGATTTTCTGTGAAGATAATTTTTGTATCGAAAAAACAACAAACTTCGAATTTCACAAATTATCTTTCTTTCTAAGATTCTTTTAGCGACTGTGTGACGACGTTACAATGATGACGATAAGAAGAAGACCATGGCCTAATCACGATTGAATTAAGGCTGCATGATTAGAATAGAATTACGATGAAGGGTTGATATCGATTAAGCGATCATGGTGGCGGGACTACAATGGGCGCAGTGACAGGTAATACCGTTACTGAAGTGGTGAAGGTGGTGATAGGATTGTGCGATGATGGTACGGGGACAATGATATGACAACGTCCATGTAAAAACAACTGAATGACGAAAGCCGGTTGGTGAAGTTATAATCACTGTCTTCTTTCTTGGAAAAACAGTTTTAAGTAGCACACAGTGAACAACAGAAGCAGTACCGGGAGGTTTTCATGTTGCTCTGCAATTTTCTCATTGACACTTTTCATCTGACTATTCATCTGAATATTTGAGAAGTATAATAACTAATTAAGAATACATTTGTTATCAGGCATAATGCAACAAAACTATCTGTGTTTTTCCAAACGATGGCAAAGAACAGTAATTTGTTTCTGCGTAGTCACAGAGCATTTACGTATTTCTAAATATTGGTGCATGATGGTTGGGACACCCTGTAGATTAACAAACAATATCAGAACTTTCATAATCATGTCGTGCACGTTATTGGTGCTTATGGCTGCTTCAATGTGATTCTTTCAGTAAAGTGCAAGCAGCTTTAAAGTTAAACTGTTTTGCAAAAAAGGCATGCAATCTAGAAAATCAAGCAAAAAGTCAAGGTGTGTTCAGTATCCAGATGTTTAACTAAGCTCTAGAAAAAGAAAACAGGACACAACAACTAATACACAACGCAAGATTTGAACATTTGAATTGAACAATAAACCAGTTTTTGAAGATGCAGGAACAAGCCACCAGCTTATGTGAAGCACATCCATGATATCTACTCTAAGTGGATCAGTTGTTACCGCAAGGCTTGGACGCCATATGAACGTAACAATCAACAACTTTCAGAAGAATATTAACACTTCCAAATGGATTAGGGTTTGAAGATTCTTGGTCTGAAATCCTCAACAACTTGTTCTGTCTTTCAATGTGTTTCCTCATTCTACATTCTCAAAAGCCGGCTCTCACAAGATAGGCAAGATAGAGTTGACCGTCAGATAAAGTCTGTAATGCATGTCAAACATCATAAACACTCTTACGTGTTAACCAGTAGGCTCACTCATGCAGCCATGAAATTATGTGATGCAGACACATTATATATATTGAAGCTGGTTTCGTGCAGTGTTTCATGCTTCCAAGGCTTCTTCTACAGTTGTCAAAGCTGTCTCTACTAGAAAATAAAAGATGAGGATAAAAAAGAACGACATGCTAAATATACGTTGGACATTTGTAAGAAACCAACACACTTTCTGGCTCCTACATTGCCTCGTGGAAATCTACTGTCACAGTACTTCTTTCCCCATGTAGTTGCCACATTAACATGCCTTGTGTTCAGCGCCCTTGCCCTCTGTTTTTCTGGTTTGGAAACAGTTTAGCGTGTGTTCAGTTGGCGTCTTTAAAACGGACACAAAACAGCGTGCACCACTGATTTCTAATACGTTTAGCTGGATGTCGCTCGCCGCGCCGGATGTAACGGAACCCAGTGGAAAAGCGGGGTCATGCCGCGACTTGTCCTGGAAGCAAGGCATATGGTGCTCTAACTAGTGCGCGTGATCATATAATATTGTAGCCGTAAAAATATTTCTTCGTGGTTTTTCACATTTTCGGATATGTTGTCTCTATATGTCTGGGTAAACACATTCAGGGCAATCTGAACCCATTTACGTTAGTGTTTATTACATAAAGCGTTTTCTTACTTACCAGTGTCTCCAGCACCCGCAAATTATATAGCAACGTTGTGAGCAATGGAACGAAAAAAATTACGTAAATCATATCGAAAAACTGCTCCGGCCTGTTTGGGTAGTTTGCGGCACAATAGGCATGTATTTTAGAAGAAGAAATGCCACAAACTCGTGCAGACGAATTGTTGCCCCAAATCATGAAGTGCCAACTTCAGGGGCAATGTTGGTTTTTGTAGAGGGTGCTCGATGTGTTATCCACCCCCTGTAGTAGAGATGAGTGGCGTGGACCATTTTAAGCTGGCTTTCCTTTCAGATCTGAACCTTGGCAACAGCTCACACCTTACGTTTTTGAGCCTGGAACAAGTGCAGAGAAGGTTACATCAGTCTACATTTATGTATGGCTTTATTATCTAAGCGAATTGAGTACACATTCTATCAAGTCATTAAAAACTACACTTGGCACATTTTCACTTCTGTTGCCAGAGGTATGACACCTGGGCTTCTGCCATCGTACTCGCTAAAACGAGCAACGGAACATGGCTCTTCTGTATAGATTGCAGCTAGTGCGAAAAATTTGCAAGAAACAAAGTTTACCCTTTGCCGCTTACTGATGACGCTCTGGATTGCCGGTACGGTAAAACTCTTTTGCTTCTATTTAACTACGGGCGACCTACTGGCAGATTGCCGTCGATGACACTTGTTTCAAACGAACCTCGTGGCGTTACTGCCGGTGTGTTTTCGGCGTCTCTACAGGTTTCTCTGCCGGTTGGCATTCTTTCTTTTTTTTCTTTTTTTGCTTTTTTCGCCACTTTCTTCCCCACTCTCATGAGCGCTAATTACCCTCGCTAATTACCGTAGCACGGTCATGATGATAACCGCAATGGTTCTCGACGCCATCACCTACCTCCTGAATTCACAAAGGACTGAGTCTTACTCCTCTGGTGTACTCATTTATGAAGGATGCTGGGCTGACGACTGATGTTGACGTCTCGTAACATGTCTTGCATCTTCGAGGAAATAAACACCTGCAACTTTTTTTTTCTTTTGCACCTATTTATTAAATTGAGCGTGACTCGCACTGCTAAACTGCCCTATCATTTCGGTTGAAGCACTGACTCACTCATGACGCCGAAATACACGTGTATTCCTGCTTTACATGCGTGTTTATCATAGCACATTTTTAGTCTGCAGGCCTCTGCGGCTCTTCTCCCGTTCGCTGGTTATCCGAACAAAACTATGCCGCCAATGTTCAATAAAATGATTTATAATGTGATTATTCCTCTGCGATTAACCATCCTAATGGCTTCGCACATGAATAACTGACCAAACTACACATAATTGCATACTAGCAGACACGTAGAGGTGTGCCGTAAACAACACTTCTGATAACCAGACGTCAAATTACCGCGGTGCCGCAAACATGTATTTGCTGTGGTTAAGAATCTGTTTAGAAGTTCTGGCGTCTGTCTGAACAGCAATGCGTGAGAAAGCAGTTGGCGGTGGATTAGTGCTGGCTCTGTCACACGAGAGCGTATTGGGAAATAAATCGGACACGTAATCATTTGAGCTTCAAGTGCTATTCGGTAGCAGATTTTACCCCGCGACGTTATATATTAAATTGCATCATTTTAAACACGAGCTACTCTTTTGCTGTTGCTGGCGTGTTTAATCCACCGCTACGTTAACAGTACAAAAATCGCTTCAGCAATCTCTATGGTGAGCGAGATAAGAGATGGACCATAACCAGGCGTGCATAACCAGTCTTTAGTTTGAAGATTAGATTTATTTCTACTGTAGTTTAGAAAATTCAAAAAGTAAAAGCACAAATTCACAGTTCAAATCTTACTATTACTATTCATAATCTAACTTACTCAAGTGTAGGTATATCCTTTTTTTTTAACATTACTATCAACGCAAGGCTTACTATAGTATTGATCAATACTTCATCTCACGTATTCATAGTTTATTTTACATCTTGGATTATTTGTTTTCCTTTCTACTTTCGAGTTATTTATTTATTAACCAATTTATTTTATCTTATGTATTGAGTCCTATTACCACCCGATTCGTGGCCTATCCCCCTCAGTGGTTTTGTGCCATTACCTGAGGCTTCATCATAATCATCATCATCATTAATGCTCTTATGTACTCGGGGATGGGTACTGAACTCGAGCCGACCTTCAAATCTATCAGAAGAAGCACGAATTATATGCGACACTGAGCCAATTGGCCAATGGAATCAGAAGGCAAAACATGCGTTCCTTCTTTTTCGTGGTGCAATCCCCGTCAAGGCCACAGAAAAACCAGAAAATATTTCACAGGAATATCTGCAATACTAAACCGTGTAGTGGGCGGACGTCATCACTTTTGCTTATACAAAACCAGGCTCCTAGCAAACACAGAAGGCTTATTGCACCGTGAGCAATGCAGTTCTCAAGGATAATTATATCTAGTGCTCTCCAACGAATTTCACATAAAGCACACCTCCGTGATATACCAAACCTCGCAATCGATAAAGCTTAGGTAACGCGTATAGGTGCAAACAATCCACTGAAATGGTTGTAGGCTTTGAAGCGTTTTTACACGGGACACGTGGTACTTTTGCGTGATGTAGCCAAATCTGCGTTAGAATGGTTCGTCGCGATTAGCTCTCTTCTACAGCTTCAGCAGATCACTCAATTCACCGGTGTCCTGCTCAATCGCAATCGATGGTGTCCCGTGGGAATGTTGTATTTCTCATCCGATCCAATAGACAAACTACAGCCGATAAAGTAACGTTAATAGGAGAGGGCTGTTGAAAAGGTGACTATCACTTCAGTGTTTCAATATCCTCATTCTACTCATCATAAATTTTATATTTTATGATCGAATCCTCACGTGAAAGCAGGTTTTCTTTAATGGTGCATACTTCTCGTTTTTGTACCAGCTAGAAACGCATGGCTATATTGCTTTCTTTCAACCGATAGCGGGATATTACCAAACGCAACGTGCACATACATTGCACTGTAAGTACAGCTAATGAGCATGTTATCCTAGCTCTTCGGAACGATTACCAACGCGTTAGCTTTTCTATTTCTTTTTATCCGAAATTTTAGACACATCGTTGTACGTTCAAGCACTCTGCACTCAAGACGTGGCATGTTAAATAGATGTAACGCACATATCTTTAAACAGGGATCGACGTGTTTGGGAGGCTCCAGGTCTTTCACGTTTGAAAGCAAAGTTTTAGGAGAAATTTACTTTTGGAAATCTTAAAGACGTTGGCCTGAGTTGCACTCGTCAAGCCTGCTGCTCGAAGCCGGAATAATAAGAAGGAGTGAAAGCTGAATATATGCGGTGATGATTCTGGCAGAAGACTTGAGTAAATTATTTAGTGGAATTTTTAAAGAGCCATGTCAAGCCCCCTACAGCACGGGAATGCAAGTAGCGCATGTGACGCCCTTCTACTGAATTTACATTTTAGTCGTGGTCCCAGGGCAAGCTCGTCCCCAGTAGGCACTCAATCACCTATATTTAAAAAGGAAACAGTCGGCATCCATGGATCGTACGCAAACCTGGGGCATACGCACATGATATGACGCACTGTTTCTGAAATGAACGACGCCGACGACAGTCCAAGAGCACGAACGCAGCACCGTTCTCAGCATGTCTACGTGTACGTTCCCAGCATGCACAGTATGCAGCGTCACGTATGACTGAGCCAGGGCACCAAGACATACGTACACAAAAATATGCATAACAAAAGTTTAACGTTTAAACTGAAGGTATATTCTGTGGAAATAAATAACAAAATTGGGTATTTACACAATCATATTGAGGCAAACACAAGCCCCAGATATTTCTTAGGTCATTTACAAGAAACGACTAGCACACCCTTTATTCGCCTGTAGGCCACAGGTTAGAGACATTGTTAGGTGATAGGCCGATTACTTCAGTGCTTGATTCCACATGATTGGTTTTTCAATAGCGGGTGGGCGCACTTCGGTCACGTGGCAGATCGTTTTCAAGACAGACGAGCGCCGGCAACGTGTTCCTACGGCGTTCGCCAAAGGCGTCTACTACGGCATCCGCGATTAGCGTGGCCAACACCGCAATACACGTGGCGGTTGTCTCTACTCCGTACGGAGTGCCTGGCGAGGAGGACATCGAGGCATCCTAGCAGCCACCGGAGCAGAACGCCCTTCCTCCCTCTCCTGACCTCCCTGCCTCGCGCGCCACAGGAAAGGGCACGCATCTGGGCCATGTTCCTCACTCGTGCACGCGAGATTGAACCGCGTTCGTCGGCTCACCCTCACAAGCTACCACTCAAACGATACCTCGCGGTGACGGTGACGGCAGAAATGTGCCTAGAGTGCCCATATAATCGCTATCGCAAGGAAATTTCGTAAAACGATTCGGTAAAATGCGAAATGTGGAATAACAGAGTCGAGAAAGGCGGCATTCCCGCCATCTCCCCATTCGTTCGTTGTACCTCCGCGATGAGCAGTTCCGTTTATTATGAACAGGAAATTCCTAAGCACGCATATGCAAATTTTTACATCTACCGATACCGCACCTAACAGGCCAGCGTTGACGGCGACGCCGTAAAATAAAGATCGGTTGGTCAGACGGAGAGATACACATAGCAAAATTACAGTGGTGGGCTTAGCCATTAAAACATTGCGTAACGAGGACACGGGCTCGATCCCCGGTTACAGTGGACTCATCACGTCAGGCGCAAAAGGCAAAAACGCTGGTGTACCGATACAAGTACGTAAGCGCACGTCGAAGGGCATCAGGCTGTCAAATTAAGTTATGCTGGCAGCCTTGCTGCTCCGTTTCCTTACAATTATATCTTCGCTTCGCCGCACGAAACACCGTGCTTTTTTTCCGTATCAACTTTAGAGCTCTTTGCAGCAAGACCGATATGGTGTGCTAGTCTGTTTACGAGACAAAAGAGCTGGTGCTTCGCATCTATCATGCGTCATGTCTTTCTGGCACTAACAGGCACAAGTGTCAACTGCTGCGACAGTACAAGAAAGCTATAAAAAACACGGTAAGAAATAAAGAAGGGCAAGAAAGATATGCGCTGCAGCGAGTCCCCCGAACATTGCCCCCCAAACCCGCGTTGGCTTCAGAGTCTTCGTGCCAAGCAGTGCGTGTTGCGTGACGTACTAGCACGTCCCCCGTGGTTCTTGAAAGAACATACGGTAGCTGATGGTTTTAAACTTGTATGTTTAGACACAGATGGGTTATCGAAAGACATGCTCTTTAGTGACTCATTTCTCTGCCTTCCTAACAAAATGGCTCCAACATCTGTGGTTGGAACGACGTAGTGCCGAATTCCCCATCGAAATTCTTTCTCGCTGTTACTTTTTTCTGGCACTGCTGACAGTTCAGGGGCGCTATAACGTAAAACTATTCCAAACTTTTCTATTCCAATTCTGCTATCAGTCCTCCGCGATTGGTCCAAAACTTTTTTCGACCACCCCCACTTCACCTGTCTGTCACGCGACGTCACGAAAACCGCAATACCTCCCCATCTGATATGATGTGTACACACTGATTATGCATGATTTGAAAGAAAAAAGAAAAACAGTTATTTCTGATTCGACCCCTTTTCGCCATTAGCCCTTGGCTATTGGTAAATAGTTTTCGGGCTGCCCCCACTTCTCCTGCCTGTCACGCGACGTCACAAAACCGCACAAGCTGGCCGCGTCAAAGTGACGTGTACGCGATAAAGATGCATTAATATGCCGAACAAGGGTGCTATGCAGGATGCGTCGAGTTTCGCGAAACTCGGGATCTTCACGAGCTCTGGCGACACCCCAAGATGAAAGCACTAATGGTACCGAGACACAGTTTATCTTTCGACAAGCCTCCAGTTTCATTGGTTTATCTAGATTCACTCTGGCTGGCTATCATTCCTTGGGCGTTGCCTTCTGGGCGGTCGACAAACTGGGGCTCACGTGATCATACCGTCGGTGCATGGTCGTGCCTTCTTTCACTTGTTTGTCGTTCCACCGAGTGCATTACATGCAGAAGCAAGTTGTAAAACAAATGCACTTAGTACAATATTATTAGTTACTTTAACGTGGTTTAGAAGCATTTTGAAGCTTACGAGATGTGCACTGAATGCGTCTTAGACTAATTTGTAATTTAGTACGCTTCGCATTATACCACGAGGGAGCGCTGTAGTGGCGTCATCACGTCCATTCACCGGGCAAGCATGGCGGCTAACCATCAGAGAGGCCCAGTGTAAACAAACCCGTACAACGAGCTTGCAGTGCGCGACGTAGTGATCAGGCTCGACGAAGGCCACTATTTCTTGGATAGTTCTGTTCCTCCGTGGGCAATCTTCCCGTGCACCCGATATGACTGCCAATAGCTTCGGCGATTTTACAGATCGCAACGCGCACCTATTGTTCACGGCAAAGTGCTGAAGAAACAACTTGTCCGGGGCTGCTTCTGCGAGTGCGCCGAGTTCCTCCACTCTGCGTGACTGCGAGCGTCACGAACATTACATAGTGTGGGCAAAAGGTAGACATCCTATATAGCTACGATGCGACGAGGTGGTACCGACGATGGATCTCGCTACCAACACAGAGAAGGAGACTTCGACAAACTGCAGATAAGTATATTTCTACTGTTTCATATTTAGCATAATAAGAGTGCACGGATTAAGTCACTTTCGTAGTAACGAACTGAATGTCCAGCAGTTTAAAGAAGGCAGTGAGAACCAATGAGTGTTCGTGCTTTTACGTGCAAGTGGGCCCGCGAAAATATGGAATAGATGAAGGTAACCTTCACCAACTTGGTGAGGCAACAGAAATCCATGAGTGACATTAAGCTAGAAAATTTATGGAAGAGTATCTTTATCCAAGTGAAATATCAATAGCAAGTACTGATATAAAGCAGGAAACTTATACAAAAATTTCATGGGTTGCACAGCACATGGAAGGCATTACCGAATCGTGATCGCCACGTTACCGATATCCTTGAAAAAAGTCTAGAATCATTGCATTCCACCGGTTATGCAATATGGGACATAAACCTGGAGGTTAACAAAGAAACTTGAGATGTCAAGGACTGTGTAGAAAGCGAAGTAACAAAAATTGTTGCAGATAGCATTAAGGCAGGAAGACAGTGGCGTAGTAAACCGTGGCAACTGATATGCTAGTTGAGATTAAAAAAGAAAGGAATCGGCAGGCAGGCCATGCACGTATTCGATCACTTGTTGCCAATTCATATCAGGTGATTACATAAGCATTACAGAATGAATGTCAAGGAGAGAGAACTACAGCCAAGGATGGTAGAAAATTGCGTAATGGGACAAGAATATGATGTTTGTAGGCATAGGATGCAATCAGCTCGTATAGGACGGGATTGTAGGGTGAGGCATTTGTTTTGCAGCGAACAAAAATAGGTTTGTGGTGCTGACAGTAGAGACGCGTGAAGGTGCAGGGCCACCTCAGCTGCTGGCACACTAATAAACATGACAATTGGCTCTGAAAAAGAAAACCCAGTTTTGAAAAATAAAGCAATGTTGTCCCAACGCATTGTTTTACTAAGCATACTACACTAGAGGCTTCCATATTTAAGGGCACTTAGTACTAATAGTGCAACGAGCATTTTTCTTTGTAAATAATGGTTTGTACGTGGCTGATTCATTCCAATACACTTTTTTGCAGCAAAACATTCTGCTGCCGGAGCCACTCAACCGCCTGGTGGCAGTAGGCGAGCGCCAGGCACGTGCTCTTGAGAGTGTGGCAAAGGTCCAGAGGGCTGCTCCGCAACAGTAGTATCGGTGTCCTCACTGCTCTCCTGTCGAGCCCACAGAAGGCACCTTATAAAGGAGCTTTCAGTTTAATTATTTATTATTCAAGAACATGAATAAAATTATTGCAGTAAACATTGTGCTGTGCATATTAGGAGACTTATAACATGCACTTTGTGTCCCTTCAAAATAGGCAAAAACGTAAGACAACCTGTGCCACTCTTGGACCATGTAAATAAAAAATACACTAATGCAGCATACACGTCATCATGCTGTTTGTTCTTTCTATGTGCAAGAATACAGTGCGTGTTCATTAGCCACAAGATGAACGATGTGTGTAATTCACAATGAAGAAAGGAAACAGCAGGAGCTTAATAATGCTATCATCTATAGACTGTGCATATGACTGCAACACTCCCCGATTCAAATGTGCCACTACATGCATGTTCGATACCACATATTCTTTAACATTGTCTTATAATTGCATGTACCATATTTCACACATCTTAAGCCTTTGCATAGCACACTTCTGATGTATCCATTTCATAGGCCAAATAATTGTACACTTTGTCCTTTTGTGTTGTATGAAAAGCAGCATCCTTTAGAGTCGGATAAAACTTCAGAAGACAGGAGAGGCCCCACCCAGATGACCAAAGCGCAGCAGCCGATTGCCTACACGTCTAAAGAAATAGTCCCTCTCCAACGAGCAATATTAGTCTGTCTGGCGGCACGATATCAGTCTCGAGTGCGTGCCCATTGGTGAAGGCTTGTGTTCACCTGCCTTAAAGTGCAGATTCCGCAGCCTCCTAAAGTTGTATCCGACTATAGAAACACGTAATGCCTTGGACCAGTTGCATAGACTTCTGCAATTTGATAGCACACAATGATCAGGAGCAGACATCTATAAAGGCATCCAAGCAAAGCTGGCTGACCACACTTCCATTATCAGGGGCTGAAAAAGGTCTCGCCAAATATTCCCATGACGTCCTTGAAAAAGAGGTGGTGTTTGGCACTTCTTTAGAATCAAAAACAGATTACACTGAATGTTGTGTAGCACGTCAAAACAAACTGAGCTTGGTTATTTGCACAGCATGTAATGGGAGTTCGAGCTTCACATAGGAAACAAACTGCTCTGTCCAGTACAATTTTGAGGCCGGTATGGCACCTATTATGGCACCGGTATGGCACCTATTATGTCAACAGTGTCTATATACAAATTACACTTTTCACAGGCCATTGATTTCACCATTATTTTTGTGTGATGGTTCTTTCAATCAGCGCTTGTATTACATGAGCAGGTGGATTTGAAAGCAAAGCTTTGTTTGCAAACCTTCCGACTTCCATAAGTGTGTGGCAAGGCACTGGCATATTGTCGAATAGCTCACACTTCCTCGGTCCTGCACCAAAGAAGCCCAATGCTCTAATTGAAGTTGGATCGCACAACAATTCAACGGCACACAAAGAAGTGTAACACACACAGCAAAGCATTCTGCTGTGTGTATTTCTCTTTGTGTCCCGTCGAATTGTTGTGCAATTAAACTTCAAGCTTCTATACCAATACACCGTCTTTAACCTCACCAATGCTCTAGTTATTAGGCCACAATGGTGCACATCTTTGAAATTTCCCAGCACAAATTAGTTCTCCGAAAAATCACAAATGTTAAATTTTGCAGCACAGCTGTATGTATGAACGTGCCATATTCTTTACCACTAAACCCACAGGAATCAAAGAGGCAAGCATTAACCAGCCTTGCTGCTGCCGTTACCATTATCATCATGACACCAATGGAAAGACAGTGCCACGTTTCAGTAAAGGGAGTGCTGGAGGGAAAGGTGTGACAGCGAGGGCTTACAATAAAAATAACAGTTACGAGACATGTTCAATGCCAATATATGCTGCATGTCACTCAGCCTACTTTGGCAATGCGGCAAGTGTTTACTCGTTTGTGCATATCACGTTTTGTGTAATCGTTGCTCTAAAGCTGTACAAATGGTCTATTTGCTCTGCAAGTTTTATTTTTATCATGGTAGGTTAAAGACCCACTTTTCATTGGCATCTGCATTACATTTCTCCCGATATGTAATAATGCCTTGGTGGTTCATGACATCTTCACGTACAGAGAGTTCTGCAGAGTATTGGATGTGCATTGTTCTAATGCTTAAGAATTAGAGCCCCATTATGAGACGAAAATATACAATTTATCCATCCAGAATAACGCCGCCCCCCCCCCAAAAAAAAGATGCACTGAACCTCTGGCACATGCATCGACAGTGAACAGAGCAAACAGTCTGAAGTATTTTCTTCATGCAAGCCAACACACTAAGATTCTCAATGCATTTTCATTTCGCCACAAATGCATAGGCACAACCGGCTTGGCGCAACATCCACATCTCGCGCTGCAACAAATTGTGCAATCCCTCGCTGTTTCATAGTGCGGCCGATAGATTACGCATGGCCAAAATTCAGCATTGTGCATGCTTAGTAACTTCACCAATGAAGAACCCCAAGTTGTTTATGAGATTAGGATTGATAGGTTACTTCACACAATTAGTGATATCCATTTATCTATTTATACTTAACCCCTTTCCCAAGAAAGTGAGCCATTTGGAAGGCACCCTGACAGATAAGTAGAACAATCGACAAAAAGTGATCAACCAGCGAAAAATCTGTTAATCACACTAACGCTGACATTCAAGGCGCCTTAATTCCTACGTACGTTTCGTCGACACTCCCGACTACGTTCGTAATGTTCCCACGAAGTGGGACGCATTCTTTTACATATGCCCGCTCCGCCGCAGTATTCTGGAAAGCTAGCCACCGCTTAAGCACTGCCGCATCGATAAGCGCGTCAGACACATCTCTGACACAGTGGCTAACAGTAGTTTGATGGCGTCCGATGTAACGCTCGGCGCCGACGCTTCCCTGAAAACTCCCAGTCCCGTAGAAACGGAGGGCACAAATGACTTGCTCTACGACGGTGAGCGAATGAAGCCCGCCACGCTGTCTCCGCAGACGAGAGTCTTCGCCTAGCTCGTCACACAGCCAGCACACTGATGTCTTCGACAGGCGAAAATGACGCTGAAACTCCCCGTCGGTCATGCAGGTGAACGGGTCCGGACGGTCATAGTGACGCTTGCTGCCGCTGGATGCAATGAAATAGGCTGCTGCTGCCGCCGCCATGTTCCCGAGTTGAACTCGGAGGGGGTTTCGCGATGTACGAGTTTAGCACGAGTTCGCCTGTCAATCAAAACCAGAGGTCACGCCCCGCGCGAGGCATGTAACTATTGCGCGCGCACCCACTACAGTTGGGCCACGCCCAACTTATCTTCCGGCAACAGCGACGCGGTGTCGAGCTGAGAGGCATCAACAATCTTGACCGCCGACATAAAACACGCACAACGCACTGTCATCGGTGATGTACTGAGCACCACTATCGAAAACAAAGCGTTGACTGTCGCTGGCATACATCTCGGGCTGAGATGGCCGCACAACACGGTTTCATTGCCTGCATTGCGGCGCGTAGCGCACAGTAAATAATTATCGGCACGTCACTGTAGGTGCTTGCAAGGCGTCGAGGCGTCGAGGGGGACGACGATGCTGAGGAGTGCGTATTGAAGCAGTCGTTTCAGATGGCTGCTCTGTCATCGGTGATGAAACGGAGCCACAACGTCGTAAACACGATCAGCGTCCGAGAATCGCTCGCTCTTCTAGGCCCAGTGCAATGGCATTTCTTCATCACAAGCACTGCGCACTCAACAGTTCCAATACCTCTCTCCGTTCGAAATCTGATTTCATAACTGCACACAAGAGCCCTCACCTGCCAAAATGCGAGTGCTGCGGTGTCGTTACGATATCCATCTGCGATCGCTGCTGGCTCCAGCAGAGGTAATCCGCAAGCACCTTCGATTGCACAACACACTGCGCTCAGAGGCGCCTTCACTGGGCAAGCGATGACAAGCGATGAATTCTGTCGCTGGGGAAGCACGCACGTTTCGCAATGTATCGCAGAGGCTTCGCGCACAAAGATAAACTGGTACATTTTCACTGAACTGCGTCACTACGCACTATAAAATAACATACCGCCATTTTACAGCGACAGTTGTTGTCTCGTTTTTAGTGGGTAAAGCGGGGACCTTAATAGCCTAGTGAAGCGCCTGCGATGAACAGCCGTACCGCGGCGCTGCGTTTCTATTCCCCTAATCGAGAAAGAGTGGCCATGACCCTCCATGGATCATGACCACGGTGTAAGAATACTATATATCATGACCGACTTTATTGAGAATAGCACTGCAGCGCCCCTAGGCGACTTATCACCGTATGAACGCCCTCGTGCGTGCGACCCGTTTCAATGTACCGCTTCTAAGCTTTCGCCTCCCTGTCGCCACTCACGGCAAGAAGAGCAAAATTTAATAATTTGCTCGATCTCCGTTTGTCATCACAAATTTCTAGCATTGAAAACGAAAAACAGATACCTAAAGAAATAAAAATGTGCGTTATTTTATTTGTCGTACTTTAACGTATTCGTTTGAGTGAAATTGTAGGTGCAAGAATGCGCCGCATGTACCCCGTTCGCATTCGATGGAGGATAGATAGATAGCGCCCGAAAGATGAGGCACGCCCTTGACGCGCCCGGTAAAGGCGTGGCAAACGGCTCACGGCAAGTGTGCTGACAGACAGCGGGACAGTCACGGTATCGCTAAGTTGCGATAATCCGTTCATAACAATACGCGGCGCTGGCGCGTTTCGTTGTGCAGCCTTCTGCGCTTGAAACGTGGAAGCAGCGTGCCGCGCAGGGTGCGCTCATGTTGTCATACGCGACTTTTTGTCTACATATTTTTTTGCCTGCACCTTCGGCCCGTTCCGCGCTATCTACGTTCACTGACTGCCGTCGAGCAAACTCGGGCAAAACTCGGGTGAACGAGAAACTCGGGGCATCCTGCATAGCACCACAAAACTGAGTTTTTTTCGGAATAGCCACAGGCTGCCCCGTTCCGAAAGGAATAAAAGAAGGCTGCCGCCGATCGCTGAGACGCTGGCTACTCGCACCTGCCGGAGTGCATTGGTGTATTTGCATATAATAAAACTTCTTGTGTGACCGTGTAACGTTTTCAAGCACTTTCGGCACGTTTACTACCTCATTCTGCCAACTCTTCTTTGCTGGGGGTCAGTTTTAGCGTCATTCTTAAGTTTCCGTTGTATGCCGC
Source organism: Dermacentor albipictus (assembly GCF_038994185.2). Taxonomy (NCBI): domain Eukaryota; kingdom Metazoa; phylum Arthropoda; class Arachnida; order Ixodida; family Ixodidae; genus Dermacentor; species Dermacentor albipictus. The sequence goes on from NW_027225589.1 coordinate 2,272,305, forward strand.
CGCGATTTTCGACCAGCCACCACAAGCTAAGTAAGGGAAAGCCGACCAATCGCAGGCGCCTGCACCACCCTCTTTATGCGGTTATCGACTTTCAGTGCACTGGCTCTGCCTCAGTGAATCCCTCTCCACTTGAGCGTTCTCCTCGCCTCTTGTCAGCCAATTAGATACGACAAGCCGCTCAGTGTGGGCAATGTGATTCGTTGTTCAAGCAAACAAAAGTGACCTCCTATGAACGAGGAGAGCGTTTGATTGGTCTGTTCAGACAACCTTGCGGGTGACCGCCCGGTGCTTGCGTCGGTGGTTACGCAAATTTGACGTCAGGAAATTGGAATAGAAACATATTGGAATAGTTTTACGTTATAGGGCCCCTGCACTGGAAAATCACGCCGAAAATGTTTTACTCAAGGGTGGGTTAATTCTGTGGTGTTTCTACACAGGCTGGCTGCGGTGATCGATATTTCAAAGGCATTCCTACAATCTGTATAGAGTGGAATGAAAGTTCAAACTTCCCTCATCTCTTACATCACTTAAATATGTCTCGTCTCTCATTTGTTTCATTATGTTTAACACTACAGCTCTCGAATAAAAGATGTAGTGTTTTTACTAAGTGTTTGGTATGACCAACTTACATTGGTCACCAGTAAAATGTAGCGCTTGCCATTGCGCGGTACAATTTTCTTTCCTTTATTTCAGTAGCTAGCAACGAGAGAAATCCCCTCCTGAGCTCAATCGTCCCAATCTACGATACGCCATTTAAGTGCGCTTATATTAGAATAATCCCTCGTTTGCCACGCTACATTTTTTAGCTATATTATTTTTTCTAACTTCATGCTAACAATTAGGTGTTAGAAAAATAATTGCCTACTAATATGCATTTTATTAGTTAGCTGAGTATAAATACAATAATTAACTCATTTTCTGTTGAATCTGCTTTTACTATATTCCTACAGCTCTCGCAATCTCCTCAGACTCAAAGGACTCCTCAATTATCTGAGATTTTCCGACATTTCCACTAACTCTACTTATTTCAACCAGATTCAGAGCACTACGCGAATAGCACTACATGCTTTCAGATCCACGCACAACAGCAGGTTTTTTTTTTTCAATGTACCGCAAGACATGCCTAAATATCAGACGGACTTGACCTGTGTGCTCATGTTCCCCCACAGGGTACCGTGCATGGTGCTGTTGTTTTACGCATCAGCCACTTGTCATTATGTGCGTCCTGGTTCCCACATTAAAGGATAAAACTGTCAACACGCACGTGTAGTGTTCCAATTTTTCACCGTCACTACAACGGGACAACACTGCTATCTCAATTTTGTTTATATATTGAAAAGTTCTCCCTCACTCGCTCTGCAGTTTATGACTGAGTCAAATCTTTATAGTACGGTACGTAACAATATTTAAAATATTGCAATATTTTCAGCCATGGTGCATGTCACTGCCCAGAATCCATTCAGAAATATACCGACGTGCATACTTGGAAATGTCGATACCTATATTTGCCGATGAAAAGAAGGGCCGAATAAGGTAAAAAAAAATGAAAAGCGCACCACAGACGGAAAGACATGTTTTGCAGATTTCACAGATCGCAGGTCTGCTATAAAGAACGACAGCATAAGATCAAGCTTTCTTTGTCAATCAATTTCGCATGGGTGAAAAAAAACATGAACTATCAAACACACCAGTGAGCAAACGCACTGCGTCCACAAGCTCCCTGAGTGAGCAGAATTTATGCGTAGTGTATAAACACTTACAACTGAAATTACCTGTTCCCCTATGAAGCGTGCGATGCTAAGTATAGGCTGCAGTCCTAAGTATCATGCTACACTTAAAGGCGGAGAAAAAATGTCGCCGTACTCGGGAAATCTCTGGCCGTATAATTTTCGCTCATCCGTTCGCACTACCTGCCATTCCCAGATTACGGGTTGTGTGACTGCAACGCCAGATTACCCAAGCCCGCCGCGATGGCCTAACGCTTATGGTGTTGCGTTGCTAAGCGCCAGATTCACGGAAAACACGGGGAATAAGGGAGATTGAAATTCTAGACGATGTCTCCTGATTTCACCGTGTTCTCGTTTTGCTCAAGCGCGAAATTGTGTGATGAAATACCGGTCGAAGCTGCCACATATGGATGCGGGCTAAGTGTGAAAAAAAAAAGAAAGAGACACCCGTGTACCCTGCACTCATTGCACTGAAATCACTCCAGGTCATACCACAGTCTCGAACTCCGACGCGCCTTATAAAAGGATCCTGGTACTGGCATGCAAAGCCCCTGAATTTTAAGCTTCGCGCCAAAATTTTCAGTTTAGATATGTTGCCAGCTACAGCACCGAAACATTAATCTATAATCTGTTTGGTTCTTTTAAATTTTCGTCTTTTGTGACGGTAGCTCGACGATCTAGGGTACGTTGAATGCGCTACAGACCAAAAAATCGTACAACCTCTTAGGAGCTGAAAATGCTGAATATTCAATGGTGTACAATGCAGCGATCATTGCATGCATGCGCATTAAAGGAATTAAACTATCGACATAGCCTACATCTCCTATAAGCCTTTCTTTTGCATAACCTTTCTTCTGCCGAATGCAAAGTTGCCCGCTTTAATGCGATTTCTTCTGCTAGTGGAGCGCCGGCCACGGTCTTCAGGCGAGATTAAATGCCAGTTCCTTGCCACTGCATTGATGAGAGTGACCGTGCTCCTCTAATAAAGCATGTTTATTTTACTCGCGGGCGATTTGGGGGAACGTAGGCTGGAATACGGAGTAAGACATCTTTCAAAGTGAAGCAACCTTTGACAAGCGATTCTACAGGGATTTTATTATATATATATATATATATATATATATATATATATATATATATATATATATATATATATATATATATATATATATATATATATATATAGAACTTGAGTGGTGCTACAAGGTAAACAGAACAAGTATTTAATTTCGACAGTTTCGATCGGTGGACCGATCTTCGTCAGGGTTTACAAAAAAATGGCAGTTCGGTCGTGGTAGGGAAGACACCAGACCGGGTATCCGGTCGTTCTTACATACATCAATCCGAGAGGAACAGCTGTGACATTGATTGATTTTCGGCGCCTTGGCAGATTTACAGCGGCCTTTGGCAGCTATGCAGGGCAAGAGGAAGGCGGAGTCACATGTATCTAGAGCAAGGAGGTGTGTGAGGAGGAAAAAAGGAAAAAAAAAGGAAAAAGGAAGAGAGAAAGAAAACGGATTTTAATATCATGAAACAGAGCATCCGACTCGCTACTATCTTCAAGCAGCCGCCTCGGGTTGTGTATAGAAGAAACAAAAATTTAAGGGACTTGTTAGTCAGGGCGAGGACACAGAAGTCAAACACGCCCAAGGGCTGTCGACCGTGTGGGAAACCTCGTTGCAAGGTATGCCGTCACATGACAACAGCAGACACGGCTGAAGCATCGAACTCGCCCTTCGTATATAAAATTACCGAAAATCTTGACTGTGATTCCAGTAACGTCGTGTACAAAATTCGATGCGAGGTGTGTAAGCAGGAATATATTGGCCAAACAGAGACCCCTTTTCGCCTGCGGTTTAACAATCACCGCGCGCATGTGAAAAGTCTCCCCAATTTACCCTTCTCCAGGCACGTTCGGCTGCCAGATCACTCCTTCGAACGCGTGAGCGTTGTGCTCTTGCAATCTGGTTTCCAACACACCCGTGCACGCGAGCAGAGAGAATCTTTTTTCATCCATAAATTTGGAACGTACACTAAAGGAATTAATGAGAGTCCGGGGCGGATGACGTGCCTCCGGGATATGCCGTGAAAGCGCGTGGGAAACGCGAATACATTCTATGTACTCTACAATTGAGACGCTGGCTATTCACTGCTTGCTCACCCCTCCGCATGCGCCTCAAGGGGGCGAGTGGAAAACCAATAAATTCAGTTCCCTGGACCCTGCCACTGAAGTGGTCATTCGGAGTGACCTATTGCCCTTCCTGAAATACGCACGTGCTGACTTGATGTCGGTTGTCTGTTAAACGTTAAAAAATTGGACCACAAGGAGGCTATTTAACTCGACTCCCTAAATCTAAGCCCATGGGCGCACTTGCTTTGCGAATCCCATGCATATATTCTTTTTTGGAACTATTTTTTTTATTTTATTTTATTTTTATTTATTTTTTTCGCACCGTAGCTGGACCACAAAGCTGCCGGAACGGGCCGTGCCTTGTATATTTGTACTGTGACACTGTGTTTCTTTCTACAAGTTGCCGCTCTTCTGTCTTCCTTCTGGGCCCCTTCTCTATTGTGCCCCCCGCCACCCGCTCCCGCTACAACGGCAGCCCACGCACTGGAGCTGCGGAGCGACCGCTTCCTCCCTCCTTGTCTCGGGTGCACGGGAACCTAGCTGCCGCTACTTCCCGCCCCCCTCCCTCTCCGTCTTACGTCTCCCTCCTCCTGAGTGCTTTTTCCTTTTTCTTTCCGTTTTCTTTCTCTCTTCCTTTTTCCTTTTTTTTCCTTTTTTCCTCCTCACACACCTCCTTGCTCTAGATACATGTGACTCCGCCTTCCTCTTGCCCTGCATAGCTGCCAAAGGCCGCTGTAAATCTGCCAAGGCGCCGAAAATCAATCAATGTCACAACTGTTCCTCTCGGATTGATGTATGTAAGAACGACCGGATACCCGGTCTGGTGTCTTCCCTACCACGACCGAACTGCCATTTTTTTGTAAACCCTGACGAAGATCGGTCCACCGATCGAAACTGTCGAAATTAAATACTTGTTCTGTTTACCTTGTAGCACCACTCAAGTTCTTTACGTTTGAAAGGTAGCCTGAAGAAACCCTCTTTGCCTACTATATATATATATATATATATATATATATACATATATATATATATATATATATATATATATATATGTGTGTGTGTGTGTGTGTGTGTGTGTGTGTGTGTGTGTGTGTGTGTGTGTGTGTGTGTGTGTGTGTGTGTGTGAAGGAAGTATTTCTGCGGTAGCTGCAGGCGCACGTACAAAAGCAAAACACATTTAATTTCGACGTTTCGGCTACGCTCTGGGCTTCGTCAAGGGGTTTTTTCCCCGCGACGTTATATTTGAAATGGGTTGATTTCCCGATGACACCAGCTACTCTTTTGCTGTTGCTCTAGTGTTTAATACCCCCTACGTTGTTAGTATGAAACTCGCTTCAACAATTGCTATAGTGAACGAGATAGGATATGAACGATAACCAGGCGTGGGCGAAAGAGCTACTCAGGGTAACGTTGTAATTAGAGGAAAAGGTAAAGTGGTGAAGATAAACGAATGTCCATTACATTGGAGATGAAGATGAACAAAACTTCACAACGGTGCCTCATAAACTATCGCACAGACGCAAATGAATCGATCAAGTGAAGGTCATCATAACGCCCTGACATTCAATAATGTGCGCCAGATACCTTCATGCGCAACACCCTATCAATACGTAACGCCTTCCATCTAAACTTGTCGCTTTACCATCAACCTTTTCTTATGTTTTTAAATAGCCTGATCACTTAATGAATCCGATAAATTTCAGGCTCTTTGAAATACGCTTTCCAGCAATCACTAACGTGAAAGTATTTATAACGGCCAAAACGTTCTTGTGTGCTGTCTTTTTTCCAGTTACCCTGCATAAGCGAACATTAGGTCATCCAATTTATTTTCGTATAATTGTGGCGTGCCTCCATCACAACACAATGCTTATCTGCCAAAAGGCACACATTCTTGCATAAGAATGTTCATTCTGTACCCCAACTTCCGCTTCATTACCCTAAAGGATATTAAAGCACATGAGGGGATTTCTGGAAATTATTCAAGAAAAGAAGGCCGTCTATCTGCCATCATGCGCCGTAATATTCGACGTCCATCGTTCCAAGTTCTGAAATGGCTAAAAGAGTGCTTAGTCATGAATTCCGTTGGTTTCTGCTTCTTACGTCTATTATCGTGACGCACAGAGACGGGAGACGACACAATTCTAACCTACAGCGCCTCGAAAGTATCTGATGACGTGCCTAGACGGGAAACCAAGAAATGCAAATCACGGAGAAGTAGAAGGTTTACTGACTTGAAGCGCATTGCGTCAACGCGAGCGCTATCGCAGAGTGGGACTTTTTGCTTTGCGAACGTTGATCTTGCAAAACCAGCGGCCATGTTTTCCTTCTTTCCTCTAGCCACAAACATAATTTTCATTGAGCACTTTAGTGTTTTCGTTGTGTCACGAAAAGCCACTCCTCGCCAAATAGTCTACACTCACAACATTTTTCAAGAGTTCGTAGTCTCCTGTCGGTTGCTATCAACACGGGGATGGCAGTACGTATTGTCATGGAGGCTGCCGTCGAAAATGGGTGCTTTTTTCGTGAAGACATTTTACGCCACTCAAACTAAAAGTGCATCATCATAAGTTACAACCAGGGCTCGCACTTGGGAAGCTTTCTGTGTATCACAGATCCTTGCAATGTAAATGTGCCTAATTGAAAGGATAGGCACTGACGAAGAATATATCACTGAGGGAACACAAATGTAGGGGAAAAAAGGATATCATTTTGAATATCGCGCCGTCGTATGCAAACGACAAACTAGGTCTCCTCAAACTGCAAGTGAAGAAGCTGACATCTGAGAGAGTGAAAGAAATTGGAGGAGAGAAACAAATAAAATATTGGACGACGAAATAGATTATTTGAATGTTTTGCACATAAAGGACGAGTCGTGTTATTCACAGCCCGGTGAGAGTGGGAAAACCCAAAGGTCACGAGGCATCGTTCCTCACAGCGTTCTCAGAGATTCTTGACGATCGAAATTTTCAACGCCACATGTTGCCGTCAAGACACCGCTGCAGCAAAATGAGAAGACATCCGTTCAATGCCAACGTTTCGCAAATTACGCTCGTCGACTTTTAATCAATGTACCCACGTCTTTCAACAACAAGAATTTTCCACATACCGCGATATCTATATCTCTTGAGCTTAAACAAGTCGTATGCTCTCCGGAAAGGTCAGTTTTGACATCATATTCCGTTCTCGCAGAGGTTACGTGCAGAGAGATATGTTGTCGAGTAGTTACAACGAAGCTACCCGTACTAACTGATTTTTTCACCATATAAAGCTGCGGAGGTCAAACAACAAGAATGTGAAGGGTTCGCAAAAAGATGTAGAATTCAAGTGACAAAGAGTAGGACAGGAACGAAACCTACTGCTAGAGCCAAAAGTTCGTAAAAAGGCAGCCACTGGTTGTGCTTCAAAGCTTATGATCGAAAGCCACGAACATGCAAGGCGATAGTCAAAGTTAGTTTCTTTACTTCATATACAATAAGTCATGAGGCACTCCACCACACTTCATTGTCACTTTAACGGTGCCATAGAATTTCACTTCAAACGCTGCCACTGTTATCTATCACACAGTCAGTCGCGCAATCCAAGCTCGCATTTTCTTGCTGATGATTGAATCTTTAGTGGAATTAAAAAAAAGCAAGGCCGCAAACGCGCCATCTGCACAATGAGTATAAGTTCTTTCCTATGCAGCACAGCCTTGACCATTGTTTCAGTGTGAGCTCTTTGAGGCTTAGATACACGTACAAACCCCTGTGCAGATCATGTGATCTGTATTGAAAGCTGATTGTTCGTAGCGAAGCTTTGCCGAAGCATACCTCGCTTTAACTATTTAAATACTCAGTCTAAGTTGAATTTTGTGGCATACGCGAAAAAACAACATTCGTTGCTGGAAGCTTCATCAACCGCTTGATTGGTTCAGGAGGGTTTCTTTACAAATTTTTATTATAAACCTTGGCCCGAAAACAGGTGCGTAAGCTATGAGCCACACATGCAGTACTGAAAAGTTCTACTGGCGCACAGTTTCAAATCGCATCTATTCGGCTCTACTTGGTCGTCACGGATGAGCAACATCTACCTAAAATAGCTGGCGTGTTCACTGGCGGAGTTCAAAGGTATAAACAGTTCGTATTACTCATGAATCATATAGGGTATTCTAAGCCGGTGGTGAAAAGTGCATGTTGCTTTAATGTTTACATGAGCTGTGCTACTGCCCGTATCGCAAGTAGCAGCTTCGAGACGAAGGTCAAGGATTTTCAAGCAGCTGGATGAAATGTGAAAGTCTGCCTCTCTACTGCTAAGCACTCCTCGCGAACATTTCTTTCCCTTGCACTGTGCATGTGTTTAAATGAAAAAAAAAACCTCGACTGACCTCTCAGAAGTTCAAGATGTCAGTGGCGAAAACGTCAGAAGCACTGAAGCTTTGCACAGCAAATATATTTCAGCAGCCAAAAAAGCAGATAATTAGGACAACGTCCTTATCTCTCTGATATGACTGGTTAGCGGAAAAAAATGCGCGAGATTTCCAGGTTGTATCATTTACGTTTTGTTCTTATTTTTAATGCTTTACGGAGTGTTGGGCTCCATGCCTGTAGCACATTCCCACTTATGTGATACCTGTTTCCGCATAATTTGGTGTAATACGAGGCAATTTTAAGCGATACAGCATTAAATCCCATCACATATTTCGTTTTGCGCGATAATGAAACAGTAGCCATTAGAGGCAAATGAGCGTAGGTAGTGTTTACATTAGTAATATATGTAACGCACTGTATTCATTCGGCAGTTTTAGACGTTGTACTGTATACAGGTGCACACAATTGCACTTTTTGCACGATTTTTGGAAAGACATGACCACAGCCGCAAAACCCAAAGCGTAAGTCATCTCACGTTGGAGCCCATATATGCTGCCCAGGTTAGTACCGTATTTTCGTGATTCTAAGCACCCCCCGATTCTAAGCACCCCCCCTCTATTTTCACGAAAAAGTTAGGGAAAAAAGTTTGCATGCGAATCTAAGCACCCCCTATTTGTTAGGAAGAGCGCGTAGCCAAGGCCGCCAACCGCGCTTGCTCACTCTGGAATCATTGCTGGGCGGACCTTCGGGCACATGGTCGATGCTTCTGTTGGACGCGTTTCGCGGCCATCTGGCCCCGGATGTAAAGACAAAGCTTCGGAACATCAATAGCGACGTGGTTGGGATTCCGGGTGGCATGACGCCAGTGCTGCAACCCCTCGACGCTTCAGTCAACAAGGCCTTCAAAGCCCACTCCGACAGGATTACGAAGAGTGGGCGCGAAATCATGACCGGAAAAAGACGCCGACGGGATAGCTGCAGAAAGCGTCCCTATCAACCATGGCAACGTGGATTTTGGACGCGTGGAAGAGGGTCCTAGTGGACGTTGTGGTCAAATCATTTAGGAAGTGCTCGATAACAAACTTCGACGGATCGGAAGACGACCTGCTGTGGGATACTAAGAGCAGCGGTTCAAGTCGTGCGGCGAACTCGAGTGGCAGTGATATTCACTGAGCATCCTACACAAGCGGTGGGTTTACTGTCTGCAACAATTTGTTTTAGTGTTTGCAAGTTAAAATGTTGTTTCTCGCAATCTCTTCGTGATATCGCAGCGAAAAGAGGGAGGGGGGGGGGGGGCGGGGGGTCATTCTAGATCTTTCGAATCTAAGCACACCCCTAACTTTGGGCATCGCGATTCTGAAAAAAAGGGGGTGCTTCGAATCGAGTAAATACAGTACCTTAATTTTGGAGTCAATATCGGTTTGTTCGAAGAATGAAGATACAATCTCTAAATCGACACATACAGTACTTAATGACACAATATGCGTATCTTCGATACTTAAGGCTCCTAATCTACATTTAAATAATTTCTCATAAGAAAGCGCAAAGGGCCCTGAGAGCCAACAAACGTGAGGCGAACATCACGCGATGATAATTTTGCCGGCCGCATATCACAGTGATTTAATCTGCAAGAAGAGCTGAAAGCTCCAACAAAAGAAGCGCGCCTTTCGGGCTTAGTGCAAGTAGCATGCATTACCTACTTGAACCCTTTAGACCCTGATTGTCTGTCTGTCGGGTTTTACGCCAATCCAGTGGTCCATGTCGTGCGCCATGCTTCAGCCTCTAGACATGTTCTCATGTCTAACCTTCCGTGTCATTACATACTCGTTATTACAGCTCTGTCATCCCGCTTACATCATGTCATCGCCATCACCCCATGCACGTCGTACTAGACCTCATGCATTTGTCGTTGCATCCGCACCGTGATGTCCTACTGATCGTCCCGTTGTTGTCACTCTCGCTTCATCACGCCACTGTATTCGTGCCAGCGTCGTCGTGCCATTATCATCATACCGGCTTCCTGATACTGTGGTCGCAACTCTTGTTGTCATCTTTTTGTCCTCGTATTCATGTCCAGCTGCAGCCGTCATCTGCGTCGTCATTATTCCGTCATCGTCGTGCATTCGTTGTCGTACCATTGTAATGACAGCTTCACGGTAGCCGCGCCGTCGCGATTCCAATTACACCAACCGGCTCTGGTCATCTAGTTGTCTTCACATGATCGTCATGCTATCATTATCGCCGCACCATCATCACACAATCGTTTCACCACCTTCTCAACTTCAGTAACGTAATCACATTGTCATTGCGCCCATTGTCGTCACACCACCGTGGTCGCTTAATCGATATCACCCTTCGTCCTCATTCTATTGTAATCATGCAGTCGTGATTCAATCGCGTTTAGGCTACTGTAGTCTTATGATCCTCGTCATCGAAGCGTCGTCATACAGTCGCTAAAAGTTGCTTAGAAAGAAATATAATTTATGAAATATGAAGTGTGTTGTTATTACAATACAAACATTCTCTTCACAGAAAATCACCTTGGCAAAGTGAGTAACCGCGACATTTTGCACTAAACCAGAGAAAAAAAAATCATTCAACATGGCGCCAATCTAGCCTTGGAAGTTGGCGGCCCTGACCTCTCACCTTTTCTGGCTGCGTCGCATATTTTAAGCAGAGCTTTTCGTGCGGAGCAGATGGGACATCTGAAGCGTGGGCTGTGACGTCTCTACCAGCGGAGAGGCGCCTCTTTATGAAGACGAAAGCGCTGGCTTTAGTTTTCAGTATGAGCTGTTTTCAGCGGAGCACATTGCTGCAACAACTAGCAGCGAAGCCCTTGTTTCTTTGCAATGCCAAACCTGTCAAGGAATGCTTTGAAATTTAGTCTCTTCAACGTCTGCAATGTTCGGACTTATCTCCCCCTACAATGTAACGCTTGATCCAAAAACGGCTGCAAACAGTCCTGTTTTTCTAAATAGGAATACCAATTCGTTAGTGTCAAGTTGATGTTTTACGTGGACCTGCGATGTGCCTGTCCTAGCATATGTACTGTTCTGAGAGGCACAATAGTGAACGATGCTACCCTTGTCAATTATTTGAGGTTTGCAGCCGCATGAGCTCTGCATATTTCCCGGCACAAGGTTTGAATGGCAGTAGCATCACTCACGATCATTTTTTTTTAATTTCTCTAAAGGATTACTCACAAGGCTATGCATATGAAACGCACCAAATGCAGCAAAATTTGGAATATCCAAATGATTCGAGTCACAAGAATGTGTCAGATCAAACTGAAAAACTGGCTTAGTACAAAAGTGCCTGGTCAACTTCAATTTGTATCGAGTTATGTTCGCTTGGATGTGAACTCCTAAACAAATCCTCCTCCTCCCGAGCTGACGAATATTATTCTGTCGCGTATTTTCTTTGTCGCCTGACAAACGTACCCGCGGTGTTGATGTTCAAAACCACTCTCGATTGCCCCTGTGTTCTTCTCGTCATTCATGCTTTGTACGTATATGCTTTATACTTACATAATCACTAACATATTTGCGGCGGGCATAAATTCAAATGTTGAACCTTTAGAACTGCAGCTACAATTTGTCACTTCTTTTTTGCGCCTCAACAACAGAGCAAAACAGCTTATTTGCCATAGAAGGGAAGCATTCCTTTTGGTGCTGTCTTAGAAGTGTGCGCGTCGGAGTTTCGACGAAATGAATGCGTTTCCGAACTCCGCAGAACTTTTTACCGCAAGGTCGCCTTGATAGCGTGGTTGGTATGCGGCATTGCTTGCCATCTGGAAGGCTACGACGACTAGGTTTATACATTCTCTCCACTTTACTGGGCGACTGAATTAGTTTGCCAACCCTCACCCACATTGTCCTGGCAAAGTATCTGTTCTCGACGGGATAGCTTTGTAGCCATTGTCCATAAAGGAAATGAATTTAGAAAGAAGGAATTCAGTCCTTGTACGAGGAACTGAACCCGGCCGCGTTGCGTGTAGAGCGAATATTTTTACTTGGCACCACATCAACAGCTTTTATTTATTATAGTACACGGAAAAAACTATAACACATGAAGTGCACAATGAACAAATGAATATTAAGTCAAAGTTAAACACATTAAATACACGAAACCAGTCAAGAGATTCACGAAAACGTTTGAATTATTTCTTCCTGGGAGATGACATCGGCTGCTCGGGATGGTCGTGCATATCCATCTATCATACCAGCATTCAAGGGGCTGTGCCGAACAATATTAAAGAGATCGTTAGAAAGGTACTACCTTTTGTAATATCAAGGTATGTGATATGGCTAACTTCTAATTCCGTCCTTTTATGCTCCCAGTAGGAGATCTCATAAACCGCGCTGAAGCAACCAGTGAAGCAATGACTATAAGTTTCTAAACAATGTAGTATTTGTGTCTCAGGGAACGATCAATTCTATCTCTTTCTGCAAACCGTTCACAGCAAGCCTCGATATATCAAGAAGAAAAGATATTCTTGCTCCCGGAGAGGCACGTATAACCTGAACGCTTTTGAACACAATAAGCAACGCATGATTACCAAATGTAGAACGCTTTTCTGGCATGGTAAATCACGAGCCAATAAAACACAATATCACGTTCTACTGGCTCCCATGCACTGTGCCTGACAAAACGGGAAATAAAGCTAAGTAAAAGTAAAATATTCTTTTGCCCAGAGTGTATGACTTGAAGCATATAAATAAATTCGGTAGATAAGAACACAATGAAGACACAACTCAATGCAAAACGCAATGTTGTTATAGAAATGGGCAATTCTATTCCACCCCAGGCCTCAGCAGCATACCGAAGGTTTGTTGTACACTTAGACCAGTCTGATGAACTGTTACGAAATTAATTCATGAGTACACTAACGCAATCCACAGCATCTGAATACCAGCGAACACCGGCGAACTGAAATGGAATCACTGGCCACTGACCAAACTAGAATCTTGTGTACTTATCATAAGAGTACCACCAGTGGCTGAAAAAAACGACTGCGTTAGGCACATTACTTCTTCGACACTTTTCTTATTTGAGCACATAATCGCTACATCGTCCGTCTAAGTGAGAACTTTATATGGATTAAGTTCAATGGTCAATGCCCATCGCCGTATTCTGCGAAAGGACACTGAAATCCAGACCACCTAGATAAAGAGCAATAAGTACGGACGAAAGTGCAAACCCCTGTCTAACATGAGAGCGAACACACATAAGAACTGACAGGGTGCAACAAACAATCACGTTATTCCAGCAGTGTAGCATATCCTTCATCTGGTATCCAAGATCTTCCTAATACTGGGAAGACTCAGCAACTGGAAATCGAAGCCATGGATTACTTTGAAAAAGCATTAGCGAAATCAATTTAGGTGACAGTGGTGTCCTGACAGTTGACAGGTACTCAAGAATAGAATGTCGCCTGTGTATACTTGCATGCGTGCTAAAAACACGAATGTCACATGTCTCAAGTTCTCCGACTATAATTCGAATGACAGTTTGCAGTCTATTAGCTAGTATCTTACCGATACATAAACGATACTGTATGCTACACAAGGATATTGCTCGACACTGGATTACATCCTGTTTAACATCAACAAATTCAATTTCCGGAATGAGCACGTTACGTTTAGACTAGCTGATTTAAATGCAGTAAACCTCAGGATAGGAGTACCCGAGCAAAAGCTTCCTCTTAAGAGGATCACGGAATTCAAAGGCTAAGAGCGGGCAACCAGGGATGTTGGCGTGTAGCATTACCAAGTTTAAAACGACCTTATCTGTGGGCAATTGGGAAATGATGATGTGGCAATCACTGGAAATGCCATCAGAAAATCCAGTATAACCTCAGATCAAAGCATATGCGGTGTTTGCACCAGCGTTTCCGCATGACGTGGAGAACCTACTGCTTCTCCTTCCTCCTAGACCATTATGGCAGACATCATAGGCTTGTGACAATCCCAGGCCACGATCGCGCACCAAACGTTGAGAAAGGGTCTCGTAATGCGCGCGACTTAGGAGCCGATGTACAGAATCAAACCCGAATTGTTTTTCATTGGGAAGAAAAGGAAAACCAAGTATGAGAGCATCTAGCGCTGGTTGCCAGCGAATGCTCTTATGTACTCGGGGATGGGTACTGAACTCGAGCCGACCTTCAAATCTATGCGAAGAAGCACGAAGTATATGCGACACTGAGCCAATTGGTCAACGGAATCAGGGGGCAAAATATGCGTTCCTTCTTTTTCGTGGTGCAATCCCTGTCAAGGCCACAGAAAAACCAGAAAATATTTCACCGGAATATCTGCAATACTAAACCGTGTAGTGACCAGACGTCATCAATTTTGCTTATACTAAACCAGGCTCTTAGCAAACAGAGAAGGCTTATTGCACCGTGGGCAATGCACTTCTCAAGGATAATTATATCTAGGGCTCTACAACGAATTTCACATAAACCACACCTCCGTGATATACGAAAGCTCGCTATCGATAAAGCTTAGGTAACGCGTATAGGTGCAAACAATCCACTGAAATGGTTTTAGGCTTTGAAGCGTTTTTACACAGGGCACGTCGTACTTTTGCGTGATTTAGCCAAATCTGCGTTAGAATGGGTCATCACGATTAGCTCTCTTCTACAGCTTCAGCAGAGCACTCAATTCACCGGTATCCTGCTCAATCGCAATTGACAGTGTCCCGTGGGAATTTTGTATTTCTCACCCGATCCAATAGACAAACTACAGCCGATAAAGTAGCGTTAACAGGAGAGGGCTGTTAAAAAGGTGACAATCACTTCATTGTTTCAAAATCCTCATTCTACTCATCATAAATTTCATATTGTATGACCGAATCCTCACATGAACGCAGGTTTTCTTCAATGGTGCATACTTCTCGCTTTTGTACCAGCTAGAAACGCATGGCTATATAGTCTTCTTTCAACCGATAGCGGGATATTACCAAAGGCAACGTGCACATACGTTGCACTGTAAGTACAGCTAACGAGAATGTTAGCCTAGCCCTTCGGAACGATTACCAACGCATTAGCTTTTCTATTTTTTTTATCCGAAATTTTAGACACATTGTTGTACGTTCAAGCACTCTGCCCTCAAGACGTGGCATGTTCAATAGATGTAACGCACATAACTTTATACGTGGATCGATGTGTTTCGGAGGCTCCAGGTCTTTCCCGTTTGAAAGCAAAGATTTAGGAGAAATTTACTTTTGGAAATCTTAAAGACGTTGGCCTGAGTTTCACTCGTCAAGCCTGCTGCTCGATGCCGGAATAATAAGAAAGAGTGAAAGCGGGATATAGGTGGTGATGATTCTGGCAGAAGGCTTGAGTAAATTATTTCATGGTTTTCTTAAAGAGCCACGTCAAGCCCCCTACAGCGCGGGAATGCAAGTAGCGTATGTGTCGCCCGTCTACTGAATTTACATTTTAGTCGTGGTCCCAGGGCAAGCTCGTCTCCAGTAGGCGCTCAATCACCTATATTTAAAAGCGAAACAGTTGGCATCCATGGACCGTGCGCAAACCTGGGGCATACGCAGATGATATGACGCACCGGTTCTGAAATGAACCACGCTGATGACAGTCCAACAGCACGAATGCTGCACCGTTCTCAGCATGTCTGCGTGTACGTGCCCAGCATACACAGTATGCAGCGTCATGTATGACTGAGCCAGGGCACCAAGACGTACGCAGACAAAAAAATGCAAAACAAAAGTTGAAAGTTTATACTGAAGGTATATTCTGTGGAATTAAATAACAAAAGTGGGTATTTACACAATCATATTGAGGCAAACACAAGCGCTAGTTATTTCTTCGATCATTTATAAGAAACGACTAGCACTCTCCTTATTCGCCTGCAGGCCACAGGCGAGAGTCATTTCCAGGTGATAGGCCGATTACTTCAGTGCTTGATTCCACGCGATTGGTTTTTCAATAGCGGGTGGGCGCACTTCGGTCACGTGGCAGATCGTTTTCAAGACAAGCGAGCGCCGGCAACGTGTTCCTACGCCGTCCGCCAAAGGCGTCTACTACGGCATCCACGATTAGCATGGCCAACACCGCAATAGACGTCGCGGTTGTCTCTACTCCGTACGGAGTGCTTGGCGAGGAGGACATCGAGGCATCCTAGCAGCCACCGGAGAAGAACACCCGTCCTCCCTCTCCTGACCTCCCTGCCTCGCGCGCCACAGGAAAGGGCACGACTCTGGGCCGTGTTCCTCATTCGTGCACGCGAGATTGAACCGCGTTCGTCGGCTCACCCTCACAAGCTTCCACTCATACGATACCTCATGGCGACCGTGACGGCAGAAATGTGTCTAGAGTGTCCATATAAATCGCTATCGCAACAAAATTTCATAAAACCATCCGGTTAAATGCGAAATGTGGAATAACAGAGTCGAGAAAGGCGGCATTCCCGAAATCTCCCCATTCATTCGTTCTACCTCCACGATGAGCAGTTCCGTTTCTTATGAACAGGAAATTCCTAAGCACGCATATACAGATTTTTGCATCTACCGATACCGCACCTAACAGGCCAGCGTTAACGGCGACGCCGTAAAATAAAGATCGGTTGGTCAGACGGAGAGATAGACATAGCCAAATCACAGTGGTGGGCTTAGCAATTATGACATTGGGCTAACGAGGACACGGGTTCGATCCCCGGTTACAGCGGACTCATCACGTCAGGCGCAAAAGGCAAAAACGCTGGTGTACAGATACAATTACTTAAGCGCATGTCGAAAAGCATCAGGCTTTCAAATTAAGTTATGCTGTTTAGCAGAATGCGTTGTTGGGCAAGTTGGTTCATTGTAATTGGAAACATTGGTTGCGCTTTCTAGACAATCACATGAAAGACGAAGAGCCTCGCTGCTACGTTTCCTTATAATTATATCTTCGTTTCGCCGCACGAAACACCGTGCTTTTCTTCCGTATCAACTTCAGAGCTCTTTGTAGCAAGACCGATATGATGGGCTAGTCTGTTTACGAGACAAAAGAGCTGGTGCTTCGCATCTATCCTACGTCATGTCTTTCTGGCACTAACAGGCACAAGTGTGCACTGCTGCGACAGTACAAAAAAAAGCTATAAAAACACGCTAAGAAATAAAGAAGGGCAAGAAAGGTATGCGCTGCAGCGAGTCACCCGAACATTGCTCCCAAAGCACATCCCTCGAGACTTTCAAACCAGCGTTGCCTTCAGGGTCTTCGTATCCCACAGTGTGTTTGCGTGACGTAGTGGTGTGTCTTCCGTGGTTTTTGAAATACCACGTACGGTATAGCTGATGGCTTTAAACTTGTATGTTTAGATACAGATGGTATTTCGAAAGACATGCTCTTTAGTCTTTTATTTCTTTGCCTTCCTATCAACATGGCTCCGATATCCATGGTTGGAACAACGTAATGCCGAATTCTCCGTCGAAATTGTTTCTCGTTGTGATGTTTTCGGGCACTGATGACAGTTCTGCACTGGAAAAGCACGCCACAAATGTTTGACTCAAGGATGGGTTACTTCCGTAGTGTTTCTACACAAGTTTGCTGCGGTGATCGATATTTCAAAGGCATTCCTAGAATATGTATAGAGTGGAATGAAACTTCCAATTTCCCTCACCTCTGACATCGCTTAGAGATGTCTCGCCTCTCATTTGTTTCATTATGTTTAACACTACATCTCTCGAATAAAACAGATTTAACGTCTTTTTTTTAACTTCATGCTAACATTTCTGTGCAAGGGAAATAATTGCTTCATATTAATCATTACCATAGTACCTGGATAGAAATAGATTAATTACCTAATTTTCCGGTGATTTTGCCTTTACTATATTTCTACAGTTATCGTAATCTAGCCTGGGTCAAAGGACTGCTTCATCATCTGGAAGTTTCTCGGCGTTTTCGCCAACTCATTCAAGAAGATCCCCAGCACGACGCCTATATATCATATATCATGCTGGAACATTCAAGCACAACAGCAAGTTTTTTCTTTGTTAACTTACACCAAGACATGGCTAAATTAGAGAAGGACTTGACCCGTGTGCTTATGTTCCCCCACCGGCTACCGTGCTTGTTGCTAGCGTCCTTGTTGCCACACTAAACAATAAAACGTTCAAAACGCACGGGAAGTGTTCCGAGTTTTCACCGTCACTACAAAGGTACGACACTGCTATCTCAAATTTGTTTATCTTGATGTATTCTCTCTCATTCGTTCTGCTGTTTATGACTGAGTCAAGTTTTTATAACATGGTACATAAATATATTTAGAATACACCTGATATTTTCCCCTAAGGTGCGTGTCACTGCCCAGAATCAATCCAGATCTAGGCCGACATGCATACTGAGATGTGTCGATATCTATAGTTGCCGATGAAAAAAAGGGCCGAAGAAGTTGCACGAAATGAAAAGCACGCGAGTGACAGAAAGAAATATTCTGCAGCTTTCACAGATTGCAGCTCATCTGTAAAGAACAATAGGAAAAGATCAACCTTTCTTTGTCAGTAAATTTGGCATGGGTGAAAAAAAAACATGAAATTTCAATCACACCTATGAGCGAATGTATTGCGACCACAGACTCCCCGAGTAAACAGAATTTACGCGTAACTTATACAATATAACCACTGAAATTAACTGTTCCCCTGTAAAGCTCGCGATAATAACTTCAGGGGCGCGATCTTGTACGCGTTCCAAAATAGAACGGAGGCGGTTCGTTCTTTACGTCACGAAATAGGCGGTATGTTCCGTTCCGTTCGTCCGAAAGCAGACGACACGGAATGATTGACAGCAGATATCACGTCACAATTGACGTCATGGCATTCGGCATGGTTCAAATTGACGAATCGTATTTGGCTCGGTGGAACGAACCGCCTCCGTTCTATTTTGGAACGCGTACAAGATCGCACCCAGGCTGCTGTCCTCAGTATCCAGTTACATTTAAAGGCGAAGAAAAAATGTCGCCGTTCTCGGAAAATTCCTAGACCGTATAATTTTCGCTCAGCGGCTGGCCCTACCTGCCATTCCCAGATTGCGGCCTGTACAATTGCAATGCCACGTTTCCCTGGCCCGCCGGGGTGGCCTAGTGGTTATGGTGTTGCGTTGCTAAGCGTGAGATTGTGTGACGAAGTACCGGTCAAGGCGGTCGTATTTGCATGGGAGCTAAATGCAAAAAAAATGACACCCGTGTACGCTTCACTTTTTGCACCTAAAACCCCTCGTCATAGAGCAGTCTCGAACTACGAGGTGCCTCATAATAGGATCGTGGTTGTGACGCGCTAAGTCCGTGAATTTGAAGCGCCGCTGCAAAATGTTCAGTGCAAATATTTATTTTTATTTATTTATTTCAATACCCTAAAGGCCCAATGCGGGCATTACATAGGGGGGGATTCATCAAAGAAAACTTATAAATATACAACACAGGTTATAAATGGCTGAATACAGAAATAAACGAGTTGAGAAGCCAGGTACAAGTTATTAAGAAAGAAACAATGGCTAGGAACAGGAACTGGAAAATTGCACATGTAGGAAATTCCAAAAAAAAAGAAAAAGAACAAAAAGCACCTTCAGAAGTTCCAAAACATGGCATCCAACATTTCACGCAACAATACGGCCGGCACGCACAAAAAAAAGAAAAAGAAAACGAAAAAAAGAACGGAAAAAAAAAACAACGACGCACATCATTTTACGTTGGAATTTTCCAAGTATGACCAAAGAGCTGTCTGAAATGATGATGTTTCAGCGATAGCCGCAATGCTAGAAGGAAGCGAATTCCACTCTTCGATAGCCAGGATCAAAGGTGAGTATTTGAATCGTTCTGTTCGAGCGAAAATAGGTTTAATCTTCTTCATATGATCTACACGAGCCGATGTGTGCGGCGCCGGGAGAAGATGTGAACTTGCAAATGGTGTGTTATTGTGGTAGAGAGTGTGGAAAAAGGATAATCGGCTGAATTTTCTGCGCATGACCAGAGGCGGGAGATGGAGTGATATTTTCAGTGATGTTACACTTTCGTATCGAGAGTAACGGGAAAGGATGAATCGTGCAGCCTTGTTTTGTATAGATTCTAACATGTTAATAAGATAGGTATAATGAGGGTTCCAGATGACTGAGGCGTATTCTATCACAGGCCTGATTAGCATGTTGAATGCGTGAAGTTTTGTATCCTGGTTGGCTTGGTGTAGTCGGTGCTTAAGAAGACCAAGTTTTTTTAAGGCTTTGGTAGTAATCAGTTCTATATGAGTGCTCCAGGATAAATTAGAGGTAAGATTTACGCCGAGGTATTTTACCGACGCTGCAGTTTCTATGATAGTATTATTAACAGTGTAGGCATTAGCACTTGTGTTAGCAGCGGAAGTAAACTTGACATGTTTAGTTTTGTCTGCGTTAACAACCATTTGCCACCTGGCGCACCAGTGAGTTAGTTCATCAAGGTCAGTCTGGAGAGCAATGATGTCGCAAGGGCTTGATATTGCTCGGTAAATTACGCAGTCGTCTGCAAATAGCCGTATTGATGATGTTATGTTCGACGTGATGTCATTAATATATATTAAGAAAAGCAGTGGACCCAGCACCGAACCCTGGGGTACTCCTGAAGCAACGCCTGTACGTCTTGATAAGAAGCTTCCTAACTTAACTGACTGAAAGCGGTTTGTTAGAAATGCGTTGATCCACTGCGTAGTACGTTGGTCCAGCTGCAGGTTGCGTATCTTTATCATCAAGCGGTTATGAGGCACGCGGTCAAAGGCTTTAGAGAAATCAATAAAGATGGAGTCAATGTAGAAGGAAGAGTCGATTGCTTGATGAAGGTCCGTTATTAACTCAAATAACTGCGTCTGACACATGTTGTTAGCTACACCACTGCAGCATTAATCTGTAACTTGCTTCGTTCCTTCAATTTTTTTTTCTTTTGTTAAAGAAGCTTGATGATCTATGGTAAGCTGAATGCGTTACAGACAAAAAAAAACCTACAAGCTCGCAGACGCAGAAAATGATGAAAATTCCACGCTGTGTAATGCCGCGATGCGTCCGCTTTAAGCATTTCGTTTTTCTTTCGCATAAACGTTGTTCAGCCGAATGCAAAGTTGGCCGCTTCAATGTAAATTCTTCTGCTATTGGAGTGGCAGTCACGGCCTTCAGTCGAGATTAAATGCCTGTTCTTTGTCACTGAATAGATTAGAGTCCTCGCACTCCTCTGATAAAGCACGTTTATTTTACTCGTGTCCGATTTGGATGAATGTGTGCTGCAATTGAAAGTAAGAAAACTCTCCAAATGGGGCACCGTTTTACAAGCGATTCAAGAGTGATTGTTGAAAAATTATTCTAAAATAATTATTCCTGCGTCACATACATAAAATATATATACAGGGCGTCCCAGCTAACTTGTACCAAGATTTCGAAAAAAACCTATGCGTTCTTCAGAACAGAAATCGTGCGGATGCCCTTAGCGTTTATCCAAACTTACAGTTCCATTTTCAGGCTCGTCTTCTTTTCAGTAATTAGCCAGGAACAATTAATGAACTTTTTCAATATCACTTCAAAAGTTCAGACTTCAATAGGAAACTTGTGGAGCTTCACAATTGTTGGCCAGGGGTGCTATGCAGGATGCGTCGAGTTTGGCGAAACTCGGGATCTTCACGAGCTCTGGCGACACCCCAAGATGAAAGCACGAATGGTACCGAGACACAGTTTATCTTTCGACAAGCCTCCAGTTTCATTGGTTTATCTAGATTCACTCTGGCTGGCTATCATTCCTTGGGCGTTGCCTTCTGGGCGGTCGACAAACTGGGGCTCACGTGATCATACCGTCGGTGCATGGTCGTGCCTTCTTTCACTTGTTTGTCGTTCCACCGAGTGCATTACATGCAGAAGCAAGTTGTAAAACAAATGCATTGAGTACAATATTATTAGTTACTTTAACGTGGTTTAGAAGCATTTTGAAGCTTACGAGATGTGCACTGAATGCGTCTTAGACTAATTTGTAATTTAGTACGCTTCGCATTAAACCATGAGGGAGCGCTGTAGTCGCGTCATCACATCCATTCACCGGGCAAGCATGGCGGCTAAGCATCAGAGAGGCCCAGTGTAAACAAACCCGTACAACGAGCTTCCAGTGCGCGACGTAGTGATCAGGCTCGACGAAGGCCACTATTTCTTGGATAGTTCTGTTCCTCCGTGGGCAATCTTCCCGTGCACCCGGTAAGACTGCCAACAGCTTCGGCGATTTTACAGATCGCAACGCGCACCTACTGTTCACGGCGAAGTGCTGAAGAAACAACTTGTCCGGTGCTGCTTCTGCGAGTGCGCTGAGTTCCTCCACTCTGCGTGACTGCGAGCGTCACGAACATTACATAGTGTGGGCAAAAGGTAGACATCCTATATAGCTACGATGCGACGAGGTGGTACCGACGATGGATCTCGCTACCAACACAGTGAAGGAGACTTCGACAAACTGCAGATAAGTATATTTCTACTGTTTCATATTTAGCATAATAAGAATGCACGGATTAAGTCACTTTCGTAGTAACGAACTGAATGTCCAGCAGTTTAAAGAAGGCAGTGAGAACCAATGAGTGTTCGTGCTTTTACGTGCAAGTGGGCCCGCGAAAATATGGAATAGATGAAGGTAACCTTCACTAACTTGGTGAGGCAACAGAAATTCATGAGTGACATTATGCTAGAAAATTTATGGAAGAGTATCTTTATTCAAGTGAAATATCAATAGCAAGTACTGATATAAAGCAGGAAACTTATACAAAAATTTCATGGGTTGAACAGCACATGGAAGGCATTACCGAATCGTGATCGCCACGTTACCGATATCCTTGAAAAAAGTCTAGAATCATTGCATTCCACCGGTTATGCAATATGGGACATAAACCTGGAGGTTAACAAAGAAACTTGAGATGTCAAGGACGGTGTAGAAAGCGAAGTAACAAAAATTGTTGCAGATAGCATTAAGGCAGGAAGACAGTGGCGTAGTAAACCGTGGCAACTGATATGCTAGTTGAGATTAAAAAAGAAAGGAATCGGCAGGCAGGCCATGCACGTATTCGATCACTTGTTGCCAATTCATATCAGGTGATTACATAAGCATTACAGAATGAATGTCAAGGAGAGAGAACTACAGCCAAGGATGGCAGAAAATTGCGTAATGGGACAAGAATATGATGTTTGTAGGCATAGGATGCAATCAGCTCCTATAAGACGGCATTGTAGGGTGAGGCATTTGTTTTGCAGCGAACAAAAATAGGTTTGTAGTGCTGACAGTAGAGACTCGTGAAAGTGCAGGGCCACCTCAGCTGCTGGCACACTAATCAACATGACAATTGGTTCTGAAAAAGAAAACCCCAGTTTTTAAAAATAAAGCAATGTTGTCCCAACGCATTGTTTTACTAAGCATACTACACTAGAGGCTTCCACATTTAAGGGCACTTAGTACTAATAGTGCAACGAGCATTTTTCTTTGTAAATAATGGTTTGTATGTGGCTGATTCATTCCAATACACTTTTTTGCAGCAAAACATTCTGCTGCTGGAGCCACTCAACCGCCTGGTGGCAGTAGGCGAGCGCCAGGCACGTGCTCTTGAGAGTGTGGCAAAGGTCCAGAGGGCTGCTCCGCAACAGTAGTATCGGTGCCCTCACTGCTGTCCTGTCGAGCCCACAGAAGGCACCTTATAAAGGAGCTTTCAGTTTAATATTTTGTTTATTATTCAAGAACATGAATAAAATTATTGCAGTAATCATTGTGCTGTGCATATTAGGAGACTTATAACATGCACTTTGTGTCCCTTCAAAATAGGCAAAAACGTAAGACAACCTGTGCCACTCTTGGACCATGTAAATAAAAAATACACTAATGCAGCATACACGTCATCATGCTGTTTGTTCTTTCTATGTTCAAGAATACAGTGCGTGTTCATTAGCCACAAGATGAACGGTGTGTGTAATTCACAATGAAGAAAGGAAACAGCAGGAGCTTAATAATGCTATCACCTATAGACTGTGCATATGACTGCAACACTCCCCGATTCAAATGTGCCATTACATGCATGTTCGATACCACATATTCTTTAACATTGTCTTATAATTGCATGTACCATATTTCACACATCTTAAGCCCTTGCATAGCACACTTCTGATGTATCCATTTCATAGGCCAAATAATTGTACACTTTGTCCTTTTGTGTTGTATGAAAAGCAGCATCCTTTACAGTCGGATAGAACTTCAGAAGACAGGAGAGGCCCCACCCAGATGACCAAAGCGCAGCAGCCGATTGCCTACACGTCTAAAGAAATAGTCCCTCTCCAACGAGCAGGTATTAGTCTGTCTGGCGGCACGATGTCAGTCTAGAGTGGGTGCCCATCGGTGCAGGCTTGTGTTCACCTGCCTTAAAGTGCAGATTCCGCAGCCTCCTAAAGTTGTATCCGACTAAAGAAACACCTAATGCCTTGCACCAGTTGCATAGACTTCTGCAATTTGATAGCACACAATGATCAGGAGCAGAAATCTATAAAGGCATCCAAGCAAAGCTGGCTGACCACACTTCCATTATGAGGGGCTGAAAAAGGTCTCGCCAAATATTCCCACGACGTCCTTGAAAAAGAGGTGGTGTTTGGCACTTCTTTAGAATCAAAAACAGATTACACTGAATGTTGTGTAGCACGTCAAAACAAACTGAGCTTGGTTATTTGCACAGCATGTAATGGGAGGTCGAGCTTCACATAGGAAACAAACTGCTCTGTCCAGTAAAATTTTGAGGCCGGTATGGCACCTATTATGGCACCGGTATGGCACCTAATATGTCAACAGTGTCTATATACAAATTACACTTTTCACAGGCCATTGATTTCACCATTATTTTTGTGTGATGGTTCTTTCAATCAGCGCTTGTATTACATGAGCAGTTGGATTTGAAAGCAAAGCTTTGTTTGCAAACCTTCCGACTTCCATAAGTGTGTGGCAAGGCACTGGCATGTTGTCGAATAGCTCACACTTCCTCGGTCCTGCACCAAAGAAGCCCAATGCTCTATTTTAAGTTGGATCGCACAACAATTCAACGGCAGACAAAGAAGTGTAACACACACAGCAAAGCATTCTGCTGTGTGTATTTCTCTTTGTGTCCCGTCGAATTTTTGTGCAATTAAACTTCAAGCTTCTATACCAATACACCGTCTTCAACTTCACCAATGCTCTAGTTATTAGGCCACAATGGTGCACATCTTTGAAATTTCCCAACACAAATTTGTTCTCCGAAAAATCACAAATGTTAAATTTTGCAGCACAGCTGTATGTATGAACGTGCCATATTCTTTACCACTAAACTCACAGGAATCAAAGAGGCAAGCATTAACCAGCCTTGCTGCTGCCGTTACCATTATCATCATGACACCAATGCAAAGACAGTGCCACGTTTCAGTAAAGGGAGTGCTGGAGGGAAAGGTGTGACAGCGAGGGCTTACAATAAAAATAACAGTTACGAGACATGTTCAATGCCAATATATGCTGCATGTCGCTCAGCCTACTTTGGCAATGCGGCAAGTGTTTACTCGTTTGGGCATATCACGTTTTGTGTAATCGTTGCTCTAAACCTGTACAAATGGTCTATTTGCTCTGCAAGTTTTATTTTTATCATGGTAGGTTAAAGACCCACTTTTCATTGGCATCTGCACCACATTTCTTCCGATATGTAATAATGCCTTGGTGGTTCATGACATCTTCACGTACAGAGAGTTCTGCAGAGTATCGGATGTGCATTGTTCTAATGCTTAAGAATTAGAGCCCCATTATGAGACGAAAATATACAATTTATCCATCCACAATAACGCCGCCCCCCCCCCGAAAAAAAAGAAGATGCACTGAACCTCTGGCACATGCATCGACAGTGAACAGAGCAAACAATCTGAAGTATTTTCTTCATGCAAGCCAACACACTAAGATTCTCAATGCATTTTCATTTCGCCACAAATGCATAGGCACAACCGGCTTGGCGCAACATCCACATCTCGCGCTGCAACAAATTGTGCAATGCCTCGCTGTTTCATAGTGCGGCCGATAGATTACGCATGACCAAAATTCAGCATTGTGCATACTTAGTAACTTCACCAATGAAGAACCCCAAGTTGTTTATGAGATTAGGATTCATAGGTTACTTCACACAATTAGTGATATCCATCTATCTATTTATACTTAACCCCTTTCCCAAGAAAGTGAGCCATTTGGAAGGCACCCTGACAGATAAGTAGAACAATCGACAAAAAGTGATCAACCAGCGAAAAAGTCTGTTAATCACAATAACGCTGACATTGAAGGCGCCTTAATTCCTACGTACGTTCCGTCGACACACCCGACTAGGGCCGTAATGTTCCCACGAAGTGGGAAGCATTCTTTTATATATGCCCGCTCCGCCGCAGTATTCTGGAAAGCTAGCCACCGCTTACGTACTGCTGCATCGATAAGCGCGTCATACACATCTCTGACACAGTGGCTAACAGTAGTTTGATGGCGTCCGATGTAACGCTCGGCGCCGACGCTTCCCTGAAAACTCCCAGTCCCGTAGAAACGGAGGGCACAGATGACTTGCTCTACGACGGTGAGTGAATGAAGCCCGCCACGCTGTCTCCGCAGACGAGAGTCTTCGCCTAGCTCGTCACACAGCCAGCACACTGATGTCTTCGACAGGCGAAAATGGCGCTGAAACTCCCCGTCGGTCATGCAGGTGAACGGGTCCGGACGGTCATACTGACGCTTGCTGCCGCTGGATGCAATGAAACAGGCTGCTGCTGCCGCCGCCATGTTCCCGAGTTGAACTCGGAGGGGGTTTCGCGATGTACGAGTTTAGCACGAGTTCGCCTGTCAATCAAAACCAGAGGTCACGCCCTGCGCGAGGCATGTAACTATTGCGCGCGCACCCACTACAGTTGGGCCACGCCCAACTTATCTTCCGGCAACAGCGACGCGGTGTCGAGCTGAGAGGCATCAACAATCTTGACCGCCGACATAAATCACGCACAACGCACTGTCATCGGAGATGTACTGAGCACCACTATCGAAAACAAAGCGTTGACTGTCGCTGGCATACATCCTCTCGGGCTGAGATGGCCGCACAACACGGTTTCACTGCCTGCATTGCGGCGCGTAGCGCACAGTAAATAATTATCGGCACGTCACTGTAGGTGCTTGAAAGGCGTCGAGGGGGACGACGATGCTGAGGAGTGCTTATTGCAGCAGTCGTTTCAGATGGCTGCTCTATCATCGGTGATGAAACGGAGCCACAACGTCGTGAACACAATCAGCGTCCGAGAATCGCTCGCTCTTCTAGGCCCAGTGCAATGGCATTTCTTCATCACAAGCACTGCGCACTCAACAGTTCCAACACCTCTCTCCGTTCGAAATCTGATTTCATAAATGCACACAAGAGCCCTCACCGGCCAAAATGCGAGTGCTGCGGTGTCGTTACGATATCCATCTGCGATCGCTGCTGGCTCCAGCAGAGGTAATCCGCAAGCACCTTCGACTGCACAACACACTCATATACTGCGTACATGCGCTCAGACGCGCCTTCACTGGGCAAGCGATGACAAGCGATGAATTCTGTCGCTGGAGAAGCACGCACGTTTCGCAATGTATCGCAGAGGCTTCGCGCACAAAGATAAACTGGTACATTTTCACTGAACTGCGTCACTACGCACTCTAAAATAACATACCGCCATTTTACAGCGACAGCTGTTGTGTCGTTTTTAGTCGGTAAAGCGGGGGCCTTAAAGCCTAGTGAAGCGCCTGCGATGAATAGCCGTACCGCGGCGCTGCGTTTCTATTCCCCTAATAGAGAAAGAGTGGACATGACCCTCCATGGATCATGACCGACTTTATTGAGAATAGCACTGCAGCGCCCCTAGGCGACTTATCACCGTATGAACGCCCTCGTGCGTGCGACCCGCTTCAATGTACCGCTTCTAAGCTTTCGCCTCCCTGTCGCCACTCACGGCAAGAAGTGCAAAATTTAATAATTTGCTCGATCTCCGTTTGTCATCACAAATTTCTAGCATTGAAAACGAAAAACAGATACCTAAAGAAATAAAAATGTGCGTTATTTTATTTGTCGTATTTTAACGTATTCGTTTGAGTGAAAGTGTAGGTGCAAGAATGCGCCGCATGTACCCCGTTCGCATTCGATGGAGGATAGATAGATAGCGCGCGAAAGATGAGGCACGCCCTTGACGCGCCCGGGAAAGGCGTGGCAAACGGCTCACGGCAAGTGTGCTGACAGACAGCGGGGCAGTCACGATATCGCTAAGTTGCGATAATCCGTTGATAACAATACGCGGCGCTGGCGCGTTTCGTTGTGCAGCCTTCTGCGCTTGAAACGTGGAAGCAGCGTGCCGCGCAGGGTGCGCTCATGTTGTCATACGCGACTTCTTGTCTACATATTTTTTTGCCTGCACCTTCGGCCCGTTCCGCGCTATCTCCGTTCACTGACTGCCGTCGAGCAAACTCGGGCAAAACTCGGGTGAACGAGAAACTCGACGCATCCTGCATAGCACCCCAGGCCTGGTACTTCCAACGAGATAGATGTAGCGTGGCCGTTTTCATTCGGGAAAAACGAAAGCCCATGAAGGTAAATAAATGCCACCTGACAGCGGGCTCTGCGCCCAAATGCGCCGCGATTACAGCGCTCTCATGAGTGATTTGTAAAAACATCGCCAGCGCCGTGCCTTCACTTACGAGAAGGGGCTTCAGCCTTTGCTCGGCTCTGACATTACCGGCAGCGGCTGGCGACGGGCGCTCCGAAAAAGCGCTTCGTCAGCAGCCGCTTACACCTGTCGCCGAAGAACGCGCCGTCATCAGCCCTTTATCCGACTGGACGAGAACAATATTTTTCCAGCGTTGAAGTCAATGCCGAATAGAAAAAATACACATAAAACATGATTCAAGCATCTTGAACATATACGAGAGGGAGCATCATTTGCTACAAAGTCGCTTTTCTTCCAAGCTGTGCCAGCGGCTAGATGCCTACGAGCTCGGCTGTCAATTATGGTCGTACCACGCAACCGCTTCGAAGAATTTGTTTGCAGTGCCTAAAGCATGCCGTACTCAAGTGAGCAGAAGGCCAACATGGTCTTAGCCTTGGGAGCACCACGGGGCGACAAGAGGAAAGCTGCCAAGGTATACCGAAATTGGCAATGTAGGGGAGGACCTAGGGCGAACACAATTATGAGGTAAAGACGACAGCGCCCGTGGTGCTGTCGTCTTTCTTGTGTGTGTTGTGTTTTTTGGCGCAAAATCTTTTCAGTATACAATTATGAGGGTTTACATGACGCTTAAACAGGGAGCTTCATGAAGACGCGGCACAAAATGGGGACCATCAGTGAAAATGCTAAAGGAGACAATTTGGCTTTCATGACTGCAAACCCTCATTCCAGCGTGCGTGATCTGAATGGTGAGGTCGGCATTTCAAAGACTTCAGCGTCAAGCATTCTTAAAAAGGCTGAAATGCATCTGTATCACCTCCAACTGCATCAAAAGCTGCAAGAAAGAGGCTGAGGCTTTCAATGGCGGCTTGATTTCTCAAATTGGATCCTTGTGATCAGTGACTAAATACCCGATTTTGTTAACAAAGTGCTCGGGACAGATGAGGCAACCTTCTCCAGAAATTCTCAAGTCAACATCCGTAATGCGCATTGATACGAACCCGCATTCGGTGGCGCAGACCAGACACCAGTACCAATGGCCTTTCAGTGTGTGGTGCGGTACCTTTGACGGAAGAATAATTGCCCCATATGTTTTGACCATATGCTCGGTCAGCGGTACGTGAACGACATCTTGGAAGGCCCAGTCAAAGATTTTCGCTGTAATGTCTCTCTTGCGTTTTTAAAGCGTACTTGGTATCAGCACGACGGTAAACCAGCTCACAGCAGCAGTCTCAACCGAGCCTGGCTTGACGAAGCCTTCAAACGCCAGTGGGGTGGGCGTCATGCACCAGTCGCATGGCCTGCAAGGTCACCGGACTTGACACCTCTTCACTTCTTCTTGGGAGTACATGTGAAAGACTGCGTGTACCGCAAACCTACAACTACACAAGAAGCGCTAAAGGCAGAGATTACTGAGGCCTGCAGCAAAATACCACCTTGCGTTTTCAAAAAAACTACATCGGATGCACTGAAAAGGTGCTAATACTGCATTATGGCAGAGGGTGACTTCTTTGAACGCATTCTTTAGACAGACATCCCAGCGAAAAAATCTCTGCAACCGTTATCCATGAAAAGAGCCATCTTTTTGAAACTTTTGTACGACGTGTAGCAGGTACGTCAGTAATATGAAATTACAAATTCTCTGCTGACAACGAATGGCCAGGAAGCTAAAAAGCAACCTTCCGTGTCATTATACAATTCTTCATTTTCTAGCAACCAGCGTAATTCACAAGACATTATCAAGCTTGGTATAATGCGTGTTTGCTTGTTGGAGTCTTGCTTCCAAATTCGAACTCGTGAGCTTGTAATTTTTCCTCCGCATACATTCTGCTAGCGTGAGAATGCAATTATCGTCGCAGAAACGGGAGCCGTGCTGTATTTCAAGATCCGCCCGAACCCACTGGCGTTTATTTCGGAACCACGCACAGTGCGAAGCTCTGTCGTGGGCAGCACGAAAGGCGCGAAGCGAGCGACGTTTTCTACAAGGCACGGTTGAGAACGCTGTAATTGTGGCGCATTCGGGCGCACAGAGCGTGCTGTCACGTGGTATTTTTTAAACTCCGCGGGCTTTCGTTTTTCCCGGATAAAAATGGCCACGCTAAGTCTATCTCGTTGGAAGTGCCTGGGTTGGGAAATATTTGTGGTGCTCTGCAACTTCTCAATTGACGCCTGAACGTTCGAGGCTACATTTAAAAAGTAATTAATGTACTTCGCCAAATTACTTAAGAAAAGACGAACAAAAATATGGTACCGTAAGTATCGATAAACGGTAACAGTATGCACGCGATTTCTCTATGAAGAACACATAGGTTAGTTTTTTTTTCAAAATCTTCGTCCAGGTTAGCTGGGACACCCTGTACATATTACATAACCGAAGTAATTCTTCGGTAGCTTGAGGCGCATGTAGAAAAGCAAAGCATCTTTATTTCGGCGTTTCGGCTGGTGCCTTGGTTTTCGCAAAAGGTGAGATTGGAGGGGCGCCCACAGTTAAATTCATACGTTTTATCCATAACAGTAAAATTGAAAAAAAAACGCCGTGGTTTCTCAGTGGCTATGGTGTTGGGCTGCTGAGCACGATGTCGCGGGATCGAATCCCGGCCACGACGGCCGCATTTCGATTGGGGCGAAATGCGAAAACACCCGTGTACTTATATTTAGGTGCACGTTAAAGAACCCCAGGTAGTCAAAATTTCCGGCGTCCTTCACTACGGCGTGCCCCATAATCAGAATGTGGTTTTGGCACGTAAAACCACCTAATTATTAAATTTGAAAAAAAAAACAAGTGGTATCTAGCCTATAATCACAAATGCACGTGCATTTATTGACGTCACGAATACCGACACGTACATTCATTTCTTGTCAAAGTCAATGAAAAAAAGGAGAAAACATAGATGCAACTATTAGCGTGCGCACATTGGCATGAGGAATGTAAAAAACAGGAATGCAGAGAACACGCAGGCAGTTCGTGAAAAACCCATGCGTGAAAGCATGCGCATTCAGTCGCGACCACGA